>NW_009198265.1:36984-37840 GCF_000690835.1 Fulmarus glacialis
CGCCAGCCACAGGGTCCCGGGCCTGACCCAGCCAAGAGGTGACGGAGACAAATGCTTGCAGCTCCGACAGCAGTGAGGAAGATGATGGGTAGCTGAGAAACGCCCGAGGTACATCCCAGCCCGTGGTGCAGAGCCGCAGAGTCAGGCCCCCTTGGAGGACGCACGGTTAGAAAAAATACAAAAACAAGGTCTCTAGAAAATGTTGATTCTCGCACAATAGAAAATAGATCTGCCTGATTTTGGAAAGCAATTTGGTTTTTAACGTCTAGTGCCGCTTGTTCCCCCGCAGTGCAGGAGGGCGATGCCGGCGGCTGCGCGCGCGCTCGGGGGCTGGTGTGCCTGGAAGTCCCGGGAGAAGGCTTGCTCCTGCCCCGTGACCACATGCGGGCCAAGGTCAGGCCTTCTTCACATCGTTGTGGTGCTCTCGCCGCAGCGCTCGGGGCAGCTTGGGGTTGATGAAGAATCCTTTCAAGAACAAGTCTCGGACAAAATAGGGCAGGTAGCGGTGTATGAAATACATGAGCCCAAGGCCCTGCCCTGGGTAGTAGCGCACGGCTGGGTTGGCAGCCAGGAGCCCGTCCGTGATGCTGTTCACCACCGCGCTGAGGTCCTCCACCGCCACCTTCATGAACTGGATGAACTGGCGATTGATCTCCTCCACGTAGTCCTCGCCGTACGCCCGCGTCCGCCGGGCGGGGCGGCCCACCAGCCGCTGCTTCTGCAGGTTCCAGAAGGCAGGGTCGCACGTCGTCCCTGCAAGGACGTGTCCCCCCCGTGAGCTGCGTGGCCCCCCTCCTCCAGCCCCACCGGCATGAGTGCCAGCAGCCCCCAGTCCCCTCCCAGCCTCCCGGGAAGG
>NW_009198265.1:37897-38122 GCF_000690835.1 Fulmarus glacialis
CGGGGGAAGCGTGGTGAGAGGACCGTGGTGGCTCTTCATAGCCTGGGACTGGACCAGAGGTCTCAGACCCTGCCTGCAATGGGGATGGTGCTACCATAAACATGGCTGAGCTGTTTCAGCCAGCCCTGGTGGCAGAGGATCTGCTGGCAGGGCTTGGTCCTGACCCTGCCTCTCACCAACCAGAGCCCACAGGATGACCACTATCCCCCGGGAGGTGGGCCGGGG
>NW_009198265.1:38522-38813 GCF_000690835.1 Fulmarus glacialis
GGAGGCAGGGTAAGGGCAGGTCACCTTGCAGGAGAGAAAGGAGGAGCGAGCGGGTTCTCAGGCAGCTGCCCGCATGGCCGGGGGCAGGCAGGGACCGGGAGGGCTTGCGTAGGGCTGCACTCCCGGCCACGGCACAAGGAAAGGGCTTAGGGTGCCAGCCTGATGTGGCTGGCCGGGGAAGTGGAAGTGCCCGGGGTGGGGTGGGAGCCGCGAGGATGCTCGACCCGCACCCAAGCTCAGGGTGCCAGGGGTCTGGCGGGCCATGCTGAAGGCAGGCTGCTCACCCGCAGG
>NW_009198266.1:0-288 GCF_000690835.1 Fulmarus glacialis
GGTGGGGGGGCGGGATTTGTGTTTAAATCTCAGCACTTGTAAGTAACAAATGAAAACACTTTTCCCTTCTAAATAACAGATCAGGTAGTATCTTTTCAGAGTTTCATACTAAACCACACTCTGGCTAACAGTAATATTTTATATAAAAAGCTTTATGAAATATATTTTTGTGAACTTCTGAAATATTACAAATATTCAAATAAACCTCAGCAATGGATAGACACACTTTTGAACTAAATGCAGGGTGCAGGGAATGGGCGAGAAACAATCCTTGCCTATGGCTTTTTT
>NW_009198266.1:319-5617 GCF_000690835.1 Fulmarus glacialis
GGAAACGGTCAAGAGATTTTAAAGCCATCTGTGATCTTCCCCTCAAAAACTGCAAACTAAATGGACATTCATACTTCTTAACTTTTTCCCCCTTAACATTTCCCTGCTGTTTCAATGATGTTGAATGTATTTCATCACTGTGTAACTGGAAAAATAGGTAGCTCTACACAGGAGGAAAATAACATCCATACATGATCAAAGTTTTTAAGCAAAGATCTCATAGCCTGGGTGAGTAAGGAATGAAAACAATTTATTTCAAAGGTATCAGTTTAATCTCCTGAGGAGACTGTAATTTAACTAAAATACCTAAATTTCTTACATATTTTGTAAAGGAAAAATAACATATGAAATCCAAAGCATTCATTATCTGTAAAAGCTTTGATAAGAAGCAAACCAAAACAAAGAACACTTTCATTCTGTCCTGGTTTTGGCTGGGATAGTTAATTTTCTTCCTAGTAGTTGGCATAGTGCTGTGTTTTGGATTTAGTATAAGAATAATGTTGATAACACGCTGATGTTTTCGTTGTTGCTAAATAGTGCTTACACTAGTCAAGGACTTTTCAGCTTCCCATGCCCTGCCAGCAAGAAGCTGGGAGGGAGCACAGCCAGGACAGATGACCCAAACTGGCCAAAGGGATATTCCATGCCATATGACATGACATTACGCATATAAGCTGGGGGGACTTGACTGGAGGAGAGGGAGAGGACGACTGCTGCTCGGGAACTGGCTGGGTCTCAGTCGGTGGGGAGTGAGCAAACAGCTGTGTGGTGTTTAACTGCCTGCTGGGTTAAACCACAACAATTCTATCCTTCTGGTCTGCTCTGTAGCTAAGTTAGAGAATCCACTAGGAGAGAACTATTTTCACTGTTTGCTTAAAAAGGACTTGACTGGAGGAGAGGGAGAGGACGACTGCTGCTCGGGAACTGGCTGGGTCTCAGTCGGTGGGGAGTGAGCAAACAGCTGTGTGGTGTTTAACTGCCTGCTGGGTTAAACCACAACAATTCTATCCTTCTGGTCTGCTCTGTAGCTAAGTTAGAGAATCCACTAGGAGAGAACTATTTTCACTGTTTGCTTAAAAAAGACATTTATATTGCACTGACTCTTGTATTTGGCAGAACAAAATGGAAAATAGGACGAGAGGAAATGGCCTCAAGTTGCGCCAAGGGAGATTTAGACTGAATATTAGGAAAAATTTCTTTACTGAAAGAGTGGTCAGGCCTTGGAACGGGCTACCCAGGGGAAGTGGTTGAGTCACCATCCCTGGAAGTATTTAAAAGACGTGTAGATGAGGCGCTTAGGGACATGGTTTAGTGGGCATGGTGGTGTTGGGTTAACGGTTGGACTTGTTGATCTTAGAGGTCTTTTCCAACCTTAATGATTCTATGATTCTATGATTGAAAATAGGCTTACTTCATTTCCAAGAAGGAGATGGAGAAAATAAGACAAAGAGGGACAGTAAAGAATTCACTGTTATCCCTTCAGAGAATCCAGGACCTCAAAGTATACTTGCCAACCTCTGAGAAGACAGACCCAAGGAGTCGGTTTAATTATAATTGCCCATCAATTTATTTCGCTCACAGCAAGACAGGTAATAATTTTTGAACAATGATATTTGGATGTAAGGGACCAATGACAAACAGGTGCCTTTCACCCTTTATTCATACTTCTGGTAGAAATCCGTTCCTTTCAACCTGTGGAAAGCTGGAGGACGTAATTAATTTTACAGCCAAGGACAGTCCTGCCAACTCTTATGTGATTAGTTACACTAATTATTAAAAGAAAATATGAAGAACTAGGGGAAAGAAAAAAAAAAAAAAAAAGAAAAAGCAGAATTCCAATCTTCCCTTGACAACAAAGAAAAAGAAAGTTGCTCCAGACCACTGTGAGCTTTCCTAAGAGAAAAGTGGGATTAGAATTATAGCTATGTTATATTAAAACATAGCAGAGTCTTGTTTATTTAGGAAAGAAAACTTTTTTTTCTTTTTTTTTTTTTTGTGTCTCCTTCTTCAGATGTTTTGCCTCCTTATCTGGAAATTAAGAATAACTCAGGTATTCGTGTAATCCTTTCTTATATACCATGAAAATGTCAAATGCAACATAAACACCGCTTTAAATAAATAAATGAAGAGAGGAATGTGAAGGGCCATATTTAAGCCATCCTACTGTGGCTAAACTACCTGTACCATGTGAGGAGTTACATGCCTTTTCTTGTCCATGAAGCACCATACAGTTACAGATAAGAGATAAACCTACCAGAAAGAAAAATTGATCATCTAATACATTAGGATAAAATTATATGATACAAGATTATTTGCACAACATCAAATTGTTTATTGTTTTGCTTCTTATTAATGTATAGAAGAATGTCTTACCAAGCCAATGATGAGCTCACAGTATGTGAGGTCAGGCAGAACTCTTGACTGGCCTGGTAGACAAAAGGGAGAACAGTGGATATTGTCTACTTGAACTTTGGTAAGGCCTTTGAAACTGTCTCCAAAAAGATCCTTACAGACAAGTTGTTGATGTATGGGCTAGATGAGCAGACAGTAAGGTAGATTGAAAGTTGGTTGAATGACTGGGCTCAGACGCTGGTGATCAGTGGCCCAAAGTCTAGTTGGAGGCCAGTGACTATCAGTTTACTCCAGGGGTCATTATCGGGTTCAGTCCTATATAACATCTTCATTAATTATCTGGATGATCGGGCACTGTGTACCCACAGCAAGTTTGCTGATGACTCAAAACTGGGGAGAGTGGCTGATACACCAGAGGGGCCTGCTGCCATCCAGATGGACCTTGACAGGCTGGGGAAATGGGAAGTTCAACAAGGCGAAGTGCAAAGTCCTGCACCTGGGGAGGAGCAAAACCATGCAGCAATATATGCTGGTGGACACCCAGATGGAAAAGAGCTTGGCAAAAAAGACCTGGGCGTCCTGGTGGACATCAAATTGAACAGGAGCCAGCAATGTGCCCTTCTGGCCAAAAAGGCTAATGGTATCCTGGGCTGCATTAGGCAAAGTATTGCCAGCGGGTCGAGACAGTTGATCCTTCCCCTCTGTGCCACACCGGTGTGGCACTGGTGAGGCCACACCTGGAGTACTGTGTCTAGTTCTGGGCTCTTCAGTACAAGATAGACATGGACATGCTGGAGAGAGTCCAATGAAGGGCCACGAAAATGATTAAGGGACTGGAGCATACTTCATATAAGGAAAGGCTGAGAGAGCTGGGACTGTTCAGCCTGGAGAAGAGAAGGCTCACGGGGAACTTACCAATGTATATAAATACCTGAAGGAAGGGTGCAAAGAAGACAGAGCCAGGCCCTGTTCAGTGGTGCCCAGTGACAGGACAAGAGGCAATGGACACAAACTGAAACACAGGAGGTTCCCTCTGAACATCAGGAAACACTTTTTTATTGTGAGGGTGACTGAGCACTGACACAGATTGCCTAGAGAGATTGTGGAGTCTCCCCCTTGGAGATACTCAAAAGCTGTCTGGACATGGTCCTAGGCAACTGGCTCTAGGTGGCCCTGCTTGAGCAAGGAGTTTGGAGCAGGTGACTTCCAGAGGTTCCTTCCAACCTCAACCATTCTGTGGTTCTGTGATTCTATATCTTAAGAATCTGAGTCAAAATTGACTGCAAATTCAGAAAATTTCTCTCAGTTGGAACTTCATTCGTAACGTCTAAGTGATTTGGAAGGAGGCTGCTCTGAGACAATATGTGCAAAGCATGTTAAATAAGTGAACTGATTTTACTGGATTTTCAAGCACAACATATATTTGAATGAAATTTATTTTAACAAAGTCACTTCTGAATAGGTTTTACAAATTTTACAGGTCTGCTTCACAAGAAATCCCAGATGAAGACTACTGAAGACAATACAGCATTCTAAATTCAAGATACAAGGGTCTTTGTTGAATATATTATTAAATAAGGCTTCTCAAATATAAATTTCTTTTGTTTCGTAGGCTCATTTCAAACAAAATTCTTCCTTTTTTAAAATCTTGGCATATTAAATGAAAAAGTCTTTACTTGCTGAAATGTTCTGCTCTTAAATTGACTACTCATAACATTCACACTGATATAAAGCTAGAAAAACAAATATTTTGGTGACTGAATTGCTACATTTTGTTTCTTAGGAGCGATTTTATACTGACATTTAAAAATAATGCCAGGAAGAATATTAGCAACATGCAAAAGAAAATTTACACATGCAAAAAGATAAAAAACAACATAATTGATTCTTCTGACTTGTTATGACACAGACTTGTTATAAGGAAAAGGTAATCATTAGTATACTATTTTCATAAGATATTCACTGGTAAGAAACATGATTCATTGATCAATTAAAAGACAACAAGTGTTAAAAAATAAGTTTAGGAAGCTTACAAGATTATTTTGTTAAAATGTAGGCCTTATATTTACATAGAAAAAAAAAAAAGCATTTGTTTCTACAACTAGAGTAAAAGAACAAGAAAGGCAGAGTGTTATAAGACATCTCAAATTCCAACTGTTACTAAAGAGATCAAATTAGAATAAGTACACACTCTTTAAGTAGAACAAACCCAACCCAAATTCCATTTTAATTAAGTCCATTTGACATAAAAATGAAGTGGCTTATATCTTTTTTTTCAGATTGAGATGTGTTTAACCTTATTTTTGAACTCTGCTTTTATTTACAAATTGTGAACTTAAGAACTACCCCAGTAAGTCCCTCTAGCCGAGAATTCTGTCTTGTGGTGGTGACAGAGGAACTTCAAGAAAATAACATGTAAGGAAATAAGTAGCATATTCTTGCAACTTTACACACTTAAATCCACTTTTTATTCCTTCCCATGGAGACGTTAGAGGATATATTCCTGCTTGTTCCTTTTGGTATCTCTTTATGGATCTATCTTCCATAACTTGCCTAATCCCTGTATTGGGTCTGCATGGCAAGATTTTGGTAGCGGCGAGGCTACAGGGGTGGCTTCTGTGAGAAGCTGCTAGAAGCGTCTCCTATATCTGTTAGAGCTAATGCCAGCCAGCTCCAAAATGGACCCGCTGCTGGCCAAGGCTGAACCAATCAGTGACAGTGGTAGCGCCTCAGTGATAACACATTTAAGAAGGGGGAAAAAAAACTGTGGAAGTGCAGCTGGAGAAGAGGAGTGAGAATATGTGAGAGAAACAACTCTGCAGATACCAAGGTCAGCGAAGAAGGAGGAGGAGGAGGTGCTCCAGGCACTGGAGCAGAGATTCTCCTGCAGCCTGAAGTAAAGACCCCCTGGCAGGCAGTCCCCCTGCAACCCATGGAGGTTAATGG
>NW_009198267.1:0-101395 GCF_000690835.1 Fulmarus glacialis
AATAATAATAGCTAGAAATAATTATTATATATTTACATGGTTCTCCTACTAGCGATCTGGAGTTTGAAGAAAAAAGTAATTGGATCTTGATATTCAATTGCATAAAGCTAAAGCAGTATAAGCAGCTTTAATGTATATAAGCATATGTATATTAATATACCTATCAGTTACACAACTGAAATAGCATTAATATTCTTAATTAATGAATGATGAAAGCAAAGTACAAAGACTTTCATCCAGAAAAAACACCTTAAAAATCTTCTTAACTTTGTGTGCACTAACCTTTTTTTCTATAATGAGATTGTTAATGTACTTAACGCTAAACACAAGACTCAGTACCTTTCTGAATAAGTCATTAAGTGAATTGTTAATTGCCATGCAAAATAAATGCACATTTTTACTAACACTTCTCCATTCACTATATATATTCTACATTTCTAGATTTCTTTAGATGACTTATAAAAATGTGTCTTATTCATTACTCTGTTCCCAGATTTATTTCCAATTTCCACGGAAATTTTCTAGCAACAGAACACACAGGTATAAGACAGAGGCTTTTCAAATTGACAGTAGGATCCTCTTTTAAAGATTCTATATGGCTTAAACTCTTGTATCGTCTTGCTTATCCTGAGCTGTTAACTAACGTGAGAGCAGATAACTTCATCGCGGTATGTTCTTGACTGAATTTCTGTAGCACAACGGAAGTGTGAAATAACAAGGTAGATCCAGAGCTCTGGCTTTAAGGACTTCATTAAAAATACTGCTGTACTTTTACAGTTTTGTTTTGGGGCACAGTTTGGGTGTTTTGGTTGCTTTGGGTTTTTTTCTTAAAAAAGAAGCATGGTGCTTATTTAAGCACTAAAGAAATAGCAAAACTCTGAGTCCCCACTGCCCAGATTTATTTATGATACTTTGAACCATATTTTCATAAAAGGTCAACACACAATCTGATGAGCCCTAAGTCATCATTCACCTATACATATAGAAAAGCTTAATTAAATCTTCAAAGGATTTGAACAATTTGTAGATGACCCCATATGCTGGATAGATCCTCAGAACAACAGCTCAGGGCAACAGGAATATCAAATAACAGCGGTGTAGCTTTTAATTTGAGGGAGAAAAATCCTAGCCTTTGCTTTATGGAGAGCTCCCACAAAGATGAGCTCAGTCTCTGGGTGAAAATTTGTACACCATATATGGTTCCAGAGACTCACTTAGCACTTCACTCCCTCCCCACACTCAGATATACTATACCATACCAATAGAGGCATGCATAGAATTTTTCCTCTAGCTAGTGGAGTCTGCTACACAAGAAATGCATCCAGCCAGAATAGATGCATTAGTAAGAGAGAAAACTTCCCCCCCAAAATGATACACTCATAATATATGGTTGATTGTGCAGCATGTTACACCAAAATTAGGCAGCTGAAACTTTGCAGGTAGAGAATGAGCTATCTGCGGCATGGACCTTAGCTCACTGAAGGAGTTACTGCCTTCATAAGGCACAAACACAAGTAGTTTTGATTTTGTCCCTGTTTGACTGGTTCTTCCTTGACCTGATGGAAGTTACAAGTGAGCAAATGAGCTGTATTGATTACTGATTACTGAAGATGACCTATTCAACCTGAGAATACCAGGATATAATCTGCACTTTTGCTGGTCTGATCTGTGATAAGGGGACATCACTGCCTCGCTTTGCTGGGTCCACAAGAGGTGCATGGAGTTCTAGTGCATCCCATACGAGCTCTCCGTGTTGATTACAACAAAACTACTATTTTCCCCCCAAGCACTGATCCAGCAGGTATTGGGGCAGATCCATTGCTTTGATAACTGCCAGAGAGGAGAAGCCTCACCTTCATCTCTTCCTACTCTTTCCACACAGCAGTGTTATGCCTTAACAGTTGTGCCCTTTCTTACCTGGGCAGGTGCAGTGGACAGAATTGATCAGGTCACACACAGTTAGCAGCTTGTCAGTTATATGAAAGCTGAAAATCTGGGTACAATTTTGGCCTGGACAGTAAGCCTGAGCTTCCTTATGCCACTAGAACAGAGTTCATTTCTGTAACTCTGCTACATTCTGCCCAAAGCCTGATGCAAAACAGAAATAAACAAACAAATTAACCCCATGTGGTGGCATTTTGTGAAAATTAATTGCTTTGTCTTCATTTCTTGCAAACACTTTACGAATTTAATCTACACTATCAGACTATCCTAACTGGTAAAACCACAGGACCATATTTCAAAAATTCAGCATTGGACCGCTATTATGACAGCTACAAACCTTTAGTTCATGGTGTTCTTAAAAAAATAGGAATAAAAGAGATGTTTTCACTTGTGACTTTGAAAGTGTCTTGAGAAAGTGAGAATAAGAAATACAAGTCTTAAGAGTTCCTAAGGTTTTAATCTGAAGTCTGCTAGCTCCAGCCAGCTTCACATCACTGTAGGTTTTACAGGGAAGGAATCTGCAATTTCAAATGACTGAGTCAGGCTCCAATTGTCAAAAAGTTTCTAATTTGGATGCCTAAGTTTAGATGCCCAAAATTGACAGGTAGAACACTTGCTACAGTTAAAGACATCTGTGGTTGTTGATTGATTTTTAGTGTTTTGAATAACGGACTTTATGTTCCTAGACTTCGAAGCATCTAGAATTAGAGGTGATGTATAAAAATGTGGGAAACAATACTTAATGACAGCTACAAGAATCTCATGTTAGGGCCCTATAAGGGGCCCTAACATCTTTGTCCTAATTTATGTAAGAAAACAAAACCCCAACCTAACCCCTATTAGTAAACATCTTTGACCTAATATATATAACAAAACAAAACTCCAGCCTAAACCCCTGTAGCAGTCAAAGGAATGACTCACCTTTAAAAGACTTAAATACATTGCCAGGCTTGTAACAATACGACATTAAAAAAAAGAAAAAAAATCCAACCCTTAACAGAAATAGATATTATTATAAAAAAGTCCAGCCCAGACGTGCCCCTATAATGGCAAAAAAATCCTTTGAGTGGTAAGGACCTGGTAAAAATCAGATCAGCAAACTAACATGGTAAGCATTTGCCAGTGTAACTTTGCCAGAGCCAGCAGCATCTTTGAAACAACCCAATGACTTTCAGTAAACCAAGCTCCTAGAGGTAAAGATATATATCAAAATATATACCAGGTCAAAAATTCTCAACCAGCTCTAGATAAGTGGATCTTGGCACAGAGCCAGTCCAATGCAGAAATAGCAGCTGAGATCCTGTAAATAGCACAGCTGCATTAACATGGCATTATGGCCAGGCTAATTAGTCCTACTAGTGGCATACTGCATGTTGCGGCTTAGACCCCTAGTTCATAGAGGCATGTCTGAGCATCTTACCCCATAGGCCTGAATATTTTCACTGGCACTTTTCAGTGGGAAATATTCCTATTAGAATCTCCTTGCATACTCTCGTGTCAATACATGTAATGTACTAATGAGGAATGTGGTGAGATAGTTTTACCAATTTCTGTCAGCCATTTGGCTACAGCTCCATAAATTTCATCAAGTATAAGTATCACAACGAGGTTAATGATGACAGCAGTTGCAGTCACAGTCACTCGAACATTTGACCTGGTTGTCTCATTTGTGCTGAATGACAAAGCTGCTGCTGTTGTGATTCGGTACACAATCACACCAAACACTGCTGAAAACGTCAGCATAATCTGCAAAGAAATGTACAGATAGATTAGTTCAAGTTTGATACTAGCATTTAAACAGAAGCTTTGACTGATATGTTGGGTTTGTTCTATGAATTGGCATTGTGTGGTTATTTCTTAGAGCGACAATAATACGTGGGTAATCAAATTAAAATGTGAGAACTCAAAACTCTCTAACCGGGACATAATGAAGAAAATGGATGTAGAACTCTGAACTGGCACAACAATTCCTGAAGATGTGCATGTTCTTTCTGATTAAAGCTCCACACATTATTCATGCAGTACTGGTGAAACTCAGGTAGTTCGTGTTCAAATGCCGATATTAAGCAAGGTCTTTTACCTGGCAATAGGTTCAGATGGCTTGGACTGAAAGGCCTACATGCATATGCAGTCAAGTAAATAGGCTTTACTGGCTAAAACAGCTTCACCTCTGCACAGCAGAAGTGGCATCTTACTCTCCAGTTGTGTTTGCTCAACTCTTGCCACAAATTAAAAAAAAAAAAAAAGCAACAGAAGTTTCCCTTGTTATTATTCTTTTAAGACTGACCTAAACAGGATTACTAGGGCTTCACTTTACATTTCTGTCCCAGAAATCCATTGGTATCCTGGCGTCCTTCATGGGCTGGCTTTGACCCATGGGATGAGGAAAGTCAGCCCTGCTACTTAAGGTCAAGTTCCCACAAGAAGAATTTGAATTTCACAGGGCTGTGGTATTCTGGTTTCAAAAATCCCCACCCCACAATGAAAAAAAATCAATAAAATAACAGTAAAAACCCAGCAAATTTTCATAGCCATGGCAGGAAAGGAGGAGAGGGTATATTTTTCTCTTCCATTTTTGCCTTTGGCAAGAATTCCAATGTACATTCATTATTTTAGGTAAAACACCTTGAGATCCTCAGATGAAAGAGACTACCTAAATGTGAAAGATTAGACTATTGCAATTATTTCAATGGGCCTAGGGGCCCAGATTCATAATGCAGGTTTAAGGAAATTTAACAGTTCTTTTTAATGACCCAGCAATAGTTTATTGAATTCCTGAATACAGAGGAAGGTTGTCTTATGAAAAAGTACTATTGCAAAAGAACCAGAACAAGAATCAGAGCTATATTAAAGGCCGAAGATGAAAACTGGGTACATTTAGTTTTAATGGAGAACTAGTAAAAATACTAAAAAATAACAATTTGGAGAAACTTCTGGAGATATCAGATGAAATTCACAAATAAGTTTTGTGAGAAAATAGTAATAAAATGTTAGATCTAGTAAAACATCTAATTTTGACTTTTTAAAGAAATGTTTCATTGATTTTAAATGAAATGTAGGTGAACGAAGAGTTTTTGCTTCATGCTAATATTTTTTATTCAAATACTGGTCTAAAGAAAAAAGTATAAAAATAAAACACTTAGAATGAAAACGTTTCAAATGGCATAAAATATTATTTCCTTTCCTTTTGTATTTTTCATTGTGTTGAGAAAACAGTTCTAATTTTTCTGCCTATTTTTATCTTTTTCTTTTGACTTACCTACCAAACATGCAGACAAAAATCTGATTCATGTTCAACTACCTGCTCAGCTCTTGCTGTGACAGAAGTGGTGCAGGAGCAGAAAGATCAGAACTTTTACCTAACTTGCCCATTGCAGAAGCGATCTCTACGGTAGACAGTAATACCCCCAATAAAGAGAGAAAATAAAAAAGCACCACCTGGCAGTAATCTAATTCACCTTCCACCTCTACAGTCACCTTAATCTCTTTTCTTTTTCTTAGTTTGGGTCACAGATTCCTTCCTTGTAATCACCTTCCAAATACTCTTTTTCTGATTCTTTCCCCTGTGGATTTCTTTGAAATTTTTACTCTGATGGTGGACAAGGAAAACCAGCAAAGTAAACTTTTATGGATCATTCTGGAGATAACGAGCTCTCTGGGCCTCCATTGACATTATCTCCATCACAAGCTTCCACTTAGAAATTATATCTTAACAGTACTGGAAAAAGTCACCAAGTATAGTCATGACTAAACAGAGAAAGAGGAAATTTCAGGTCATGGAAGTGGAATAGCAAACTCTTAAACCTGACCGAATTATTTAAGGGATCCATAGCAAGGAGGAAAATTACTGGAGGAAGAGATACTATCAGAGGCTTGCACTATTGCAGCCTTTTCAATTCACGCAGTGCCACAGCAAGATATACGAAGTTATCCAAAAATTATGTTTTATTTGTTTAAAGAACAAAGATACTGGTTTTGCAAAAACACTAGGGCTTCAGAAATTCCTTTGTTGCCCAGCTGTTTTTAAAAATCTGCTTAGAGACAGATGGAAAAACACTCCTTTAGGAGTCTTCATTATCTGTGCATCCAGCAACAAGAGAAAATTGAGGAGGGCTTGTAGGACTGCACAGTAACTGAGAGCATAGTTCTCACTCCCCAGACAGTCACTGAGAGGGAGTGGTTCCTGTACCTTCACAGCATTTCTCGCAGTCTTTACAATACCTCTTTTGCCCAAATTCCAGATCAGATGGTCACATTTCATTCACGTGCTTACTTTGGGTTTTGTTGTCATTGTCAACTTTTCATCTGGCCAGTTCTATCCCTTACTATGGCAGACAGTTTCTTCACTGAATATCTAAACTAGTCTGTCAAGGACTGAATTGCTTAGAAACAGATGTGAAAATTGGCTGCAGAAAAGGTCACCTACTGAGCCTGGTATGAATGAAGACAAACAGGAAAGCATACTAGATCTGAGAAGGAAGCTATAAAACCCCGTGGGCTAAACTGATACTTTCATCCAAGTAGGATAACAATTTAATGTCCAAATAGTTCTTTGACTCCCCAGTGGGGCTATTCTAGAGTCAAGTATTATGCCATGTGAGTAAGAATAGGGCAATAGGGTCCAAAAGAAGGAATAAGCTAAACTCTTGTGCCATGAAACTAATTGGTTTTCTTCCTTCCTCTGACTGAGCCAAACACAATGAACCCAAAGAAAGGCTCCAGTGATGGCATTGCTCCATGCCATCCTGCTGTCCTCCAGCAGCTACCAACGTTTTCATCACATACTCGGAAATCGTTGCTGCAACATGCACCTTCTAAATGTGGAGTTTCTAAACTGTGACATATGTTATTACTAATCACACACAAGCCAAACTTGTACATGCCCAGCTGAGCCTAGACCTCCTGCTACCACTAGTCTTACTGGGCAAAAATAAGACTCGTGAACTTCTGTTCTAAAATCCCTGCAAAAGACATTGCTTAAATTAAAGTTGGATCTTCTGCCTCCTCTGCAGTCAAGTGAGGCTTTGTGTACAACAAAAAAACTGTGACCAGATTTTAAAGCATCCATAAATGTGTAAAATAATCCTTGGAATTATTTGGTGGTGTAAAAACATCAAGACTGATTGGGCAAGAGAACCAAACCCAACATTTTCTTAAACAAACAGCATACCTACCTTAATAAAGACAGAAAAAAAGCCAGAAAGAAAAAAATACAACACAGTTCTTGAAAGAGGATTCACAAAAGTGAAGTACACAAAAGAAGTACGCAAATGAAAAATAAAGAGAAAAGGTTTTACAATAAGAAAACCATTAGCGGCTTCAAGAATCATCAGGGAAAGTATGGCATGTAAAGCTGGGGGAAGGAGGGACAGAACACAGTAGCATCGTTCTATAGCAATGTAGACATCTTCATGGAAAATACCTATGGGTTTGTGCCGCCAGATTCTTTGGGCCTGGAAAAGGTAGTATTAAGAATTCAACAATCACTTCTGCAGCACTAGAAATTGCAACACGTGCGTATCTGTGTCTGAGTCTTCTATGTCTGCATGCTGTATATGTGCACACACACATGTAAATTCAAGATGTCATCACCTATTATGTATGTAGTGCTTACAGCTAAAAAAATTAATCTGTGTGAATAATAATAACTAAATTGTTATTTAGTTTCCTCAGTGTAATTCTATTGCACAGGCTGACAGTAAACTTTAGTCTGGTGTTTCCAATTCCTGTTTAACTAATCTAGCAGGAAAAAAAAGAAACATTACATACAGTAAAGAGTAGTCTGCACATGGGAAAGGAGACCTGGCTCTCCCTCATTAAGAGCTGACTTGAATTTCATGCATGGTTTGTAAGTTGTCTCCTGTAGGTGCTTACATCTTATTAATGCTCAAAATATTCTAAAAAAACCATTGTGGCCACTTCTCCAAATGGTGAAAGCCAGCATAGTTGCACTAGTCACTAACAGAAGTTAAAGAACTGGAGCTCTATATTTTACCTTTATAAATCTCTCTGAGAAGTTACAGTAAGCAGGGAGTGTAGTACATAAGCTATGACTCAGGAAAGCACTTTAAGCTCATGCTTAGGGGAGAGTTAAACGTGGTTAAAGTCAAGAGCACATGTAAGCACCTTGTCTGCAAAAGAATGACTTGTAAAAGCTAAATTAGGGCTATATGCTTAGTCATACTCAGTATACTCTGCTTTAAGCAAAGTCCCAACTGATGCCAGTTAGAGGTTCTGTCTAAAAAGCAAATGCTTGGTATGGCCTCAGGACGATAAACTCACTCAAAATGTTCTAAGTACATACATATATATATATATGAATGACACACCTAATATGTACAGAAGAGATACTTAATACACAATACATATATCTTCATAAATATATACGCATATATTTATAAAAATGCAGACATTAATTTGACTTCAATGTGAATATAAAATGTTTTTGATTGTCAGAAAAAGAAATTAAATCTTCACAGGACATCTGTTGAAGTATATGTAAATTCCAGTATATTAGAAATACACTTAGGTATTTTAAAAGAATTTAGTCCCTAAGTAAATTTCCCATGCCAGACGCTCCTGTGGTGTAAACCAGCATATTTCATTGCCATTTTATGCTGGCTCTAGATGTGAATACATGCTTTCATTCAGTAATTTTTGTAACCAGAGAGATAATGGGATCCTTGACAATATAATTTAAGATTTATTAGCCAGGCTTTCCTATTACTGTTTACAAAGTCTAGCAGCTTGATGATGTGTTTATGGTCTGTCGGAAATTTTGCTAGGACAGTGTGTCCACACTTTATAGCTGACTGACCTGCACACCTTATTCTTGTTCTCAAGTGAGGACTGTATACCATGGTCTTCCCCGACTACGGTATAGTCCACCCCTGAACGTGTGTTGGACACATATTTCTCAGCAACAGATTTATTTCACCTGTATGCCATCTATTCAGTAGGCTCAACACTTTGGAATGTCATTCTGACAGAGCACATGCAATACTGTGCACACAAGCAAATACACAGCGGGTTTCCCTTCATCAGACAATGAAGGATGGAGCAGAAACCCTGTGGGAGAGACAGCATCTAGTAACGAGCTGCTGTCATAACAGCAAGTCATCAAGCCAACAGCTGTCTCATAAGCAGCCTTTGGAAAAAGAGAATAAAGCTGGAGGTAGGCATTGAGCTCTATGAGTCTTCCTAGTAGGACACATATTTCTCACAAACTGTAGGTTATAACCCTAGCTTTCTTCAGATTTTTAGCATCTTGGAGAACACTAATTCAGGATTCCACTCAAGATGCTCATTGCAAAGTTTCTCACACCTAATAAATGTGCAGAAATGCAGATTATATTACCATAAATAAAATCAGTCCAAAGTTTGCTGCATATCCAGGCACACGGTCATTCCATGTCAGCTTCTCCTTTTCATCCTGTGACAAAACACAAAGATAAAATAACAGACATTACAGAGCTGTACAATAGCAAATATTAGAGTTAGTAAGATCTGTTATTGAAAAACATTCTCAATTCCCCTAATCCTGTTGTAATTTTGAAGATGATTATAAGATTTAGAACACTGATATTTTAAAGCTGACTAATTTGAGACAAAAAGGGGTAAAAGGGTGAATAAGACATATAGAAAATATCTGCAAAAATCAGAAAATATCACATGTAACTATGGTTTTAATATTTGAAAAAATGTATTCAGCTCTTACTAAATTTCGTAATATCAGGAGAAAGCCCTGACATTCACCTTAATTTACATTTAGGCAAAGCAAGATTCAACCATTTATTTTTAATTGCTTCTTGTAAAACTTCAGAAGAATAGCACTTGATACAGAAATCATGAAAAGAATGCTTACTACCATTGAACCCAGATTTTTTGTCTAATGGTTACCTTAGCCAAATGTGGCACCTAAGATAGCTCTTGCAAAGACACCCCAGTCCTTCTCCTGGTACTTGATCTATAGAAGAGAGAAACTACAAAGGCAAGCCCCCTCTGTGATCTCTGCTGCCAGCCTTGTTTTCTTCATGTGCAAACAGCATCTCTCTCTTCATTGCATAATTTAAAGCAACTGTGATCAGTGAAATCTAGTATGCTTTTACTCTCCCCACACAAACCTAACTCCATCTCTAGCAACGTGTACATCTAAAAAAGATATTTGGAAGTGGATATATATATAAGAAATATGATTCCCTTCTCTCAAAATAGGTTTCTTAAAATAATAATAAGGTCATTACTTTGTTTAAGTTAAACTAAAATTATATAATCAAATTAACTAAGGACACAGAGCCAGCTGCTGTTTGTATTTCTGTGAACCACCGCTGCTATCCCATGGACTAGTACTTCACTTACATTTGAGTTAACCCGGAGTTATTCTGAATTTAAATGACTTTAAATCAGATTAGAATTCAGGTCAAAGGTTTCAAATAAACCATTTCTAAGGCACAATTGTCCACAGATAAAAATAAATATCTGGGAGTATTATGCCTTTGTAAAAGGTTTTCCCAAAGTACCACTAGGAATACAGTATATGCTCCAAGTGCAGAAATGCAGCCGTGAATTTTCTCATGGAGTTTACTGGGATGCGGAATTAGACCGAAGACATGATCCTGTCTACACATCCATTGCCATTGTGGTGGTGCCTCGAACACTGTGGGAAGTAGTTACTACTCAGCATCTCCTCCCCTCAGCTCAGCTGTTCAAACAGACAAGTTAAGCTTGTCTCCTTTGGGAGAATGCTGGCAGGACTGGGCCATAGCAAACCCAAGCAGAAGCACAAATAATTTGGCCCAATGTATGCAGTACATAAATACTCCATACAGTACATAAATGGAGTCTATCATTTAGCTGGAAGGCTACTTTAAAAAGCATTTATGTGAAAGCACAGATGCACTTAATTTCATTTTGGCTTTTACCACTCAGCAATTATACAGGACATAAAGAAGGTCTAAGTGATTATCCTCCAAGAAGGCCTGAAGGACACCATGTCTAACAATTTCACTAGGGGAAAAACAGTAAAGAAGTAAAACAGCAGAATGAGTTAATGCTAGCCAGAGCACTTAAAGGAAAGACGAAAATCTTTTATAACCATACTGAGGTGGAAAGATAAAATTGTGATTTATACAAAAAGGGCCAGGAAGAGGCAAAAATGACCCAAGAAAATTATTTCAAAAATCTCTCTACCAGTAAGAATTTTGGAAAATGAAAAATCATAATATCGAGATCAAACTTTCACATATCATGAATCATGCTCTCCAAATTCCGAGTGGCAAAGTGACTAAGGTTTTTCATGTTTTGGGGGGGTTTGTTCAATATTTCTGGTAATGTAAGACATTTACTGTATTTTGAAACATCAGCCAGGATTCTGACATGATCTACTGGCTTTCCAAGTCAAGAAAAAAATCACATGCTGGAAGACTCCCGATAACACCTCAGCAATTTGCAAAACTGAGAAATCAGGGAATACCTTAAGAAACAGTTGTCCATTATGAAAAAGAAATAGTTATTTTCCCTGTTTGGCAGACCCGCCCCTCCCCGTTTTTTGTTTTTTTTTTTTTAGTAAAATATAGAACTGGATAGTTACTGGAAAGAAGAATAAAAACTAGGAAAATTGAGCAATGATTGACATGTACTTTCAGAGATTAATATCAGAAGCTAAGGTGTGCCTAAGCCTACATTTTTGGGCATTAAGAGACGTTAGGATTAATCCATTTAAGGGTCCCAATTTCAGGAGAGTTTAAGGATTGCAGTTATTAGAGTGTTTGCCCTCTTTAATCTCAGCATGTGCGTTAAGAATGCGGAGGCATCTAGCATCACCCATCATTTTGGAAGCCCTAGGTTTAGCACCTGAATACTTGTTTTACATAAATCATTGTTTTTCAAAAGCACTTTGTGCCTGATGAGTTCAATAAAATAAGTTCCTGGAATAAAGATTTAGAAGCATAACTGATTCTTAAAATTTAAATTTATTACTGAGAATAACTAAATGAAATATGGACTGACTCAAAAAAAAAATTACCTTGCTGAACAGGACAAAAATAGTCCTTTCTCTTGTGGTGGGTTGACCTTGGCTGGCTGCCAGATGCCCACCCAGCTGCTCTCACATTCTCCCTCCTCAACAGAATGGGGAGAGAAATTAAGATGAAAAAGCTTGTGAGTTGAGGTAAAGACAGGAAGATAACTTACTAATTGCTATCATGGGCAAACCAGACTTGACTTGGGGAAAATTAATTTAATTTATCACTATTTAAAATAGATTTGGAAGGTGAAAAATAGAAACAAAACTAAAAACTTCTTCCACTTCACCTCCCTCCCAACTTCTTCCCAGGGCCAAGTTCAGTCCTTCATTCTTGACTGCTCTACTTCCCTCCCCAAGCGGTGCAGGAGGATGGGGAATAGTGGGTTATGGGGTCAGTCCATAACAGCTCCTCTCTGGTGCTCCTTCCTCCTTACACTGTTCCTCTGCTCCAGCGTGGGTCCTTCCATGGGCTGCAGTCCTTCAGGATAAACCTGCTTCACTGTGGGCTCCCCAGTTCCTTCAGGAAGTACCCACCTGCTCCGGTATGGGGTCCTCCACAGGCTGCAGTGTGGGTATCTGCTCCATGGGGGCCCTCTCCATGGGTTGCACGGAAATAGCTGCTCCACTGTAGTCTCTCCAGAGGTGGCACGGGAATCTCTTCTCGGGCATCTTGAGCTCCTCCTCCCCTCCTGTTGCTCTTATTTTGGTGCTCACAGGGTTGTTTCTCACACTTTTTCCCCTCTCTGCTCACTGCCAGGCAGGATTTTACCCTTTCTTACACATGCTTTCCCAGAGGTGCCACCATCTTGCCAAGGGGCTCAGCTGTGCCCTGCAGTGGGTCTGTTGGAGCGGCCCCAGCCTCTCCTCACACAAGCCACCCCGGCAGCCACCGCTACCAGTGCCTGGGCACCAGCACCCGGTACCTCTATGGTGTTGGTGCAATGGCATAAGGAAAATCGCATTTGCTTTTGAACACTGAGGAAGGCAATGCAGGCTGAACAGAGCTCAGTGGAGTGATAGACACTTTGGCAGTGCTTTCCCAATCTCTTCTTGCAATGAATAACACAAAGGGGGAAATTAGGAAGAGGAGAGAGGAGAGGGTGTGCATGGGAAAAGACAAGTGGATAAAGGAAGGAAGAGAGGATCAGTATGCCATCTAGTCAGCTTTCTCTTTCATGCATATACTTCCTTTAACCTTAGGTGACTTTGCCATGAGTTTGCCATCCTCTGTAGCACTTAGCCAAAGGGAGATCTGAAAAACATACCTGAGTTGCTATGCCATTATGGGAAGAAAGAAAAAGCTGGATGAAAATATTACTGAGTTGCTTAGACAGCATACATGGCACAAACCAAATTCTGAAATTTAAATCAATATAGTAGGCAGCTGAAAACTACTTTCTATTACAGCTCTTGCTAAGAAAACCAAATCTGTAAATTCACTTGGTATTTTCTATCGCACCTGATTCTACTCTCTAGCAATAGTGCCATCTAGCCGCTGAAAGACTGTACTGTGAGGTATCAAGAACACCTTGTCTGCAATCAAAATATTACACTTGAACACTGCAGCAAGTGTGGTTTATTCTAAGTTAGTGGAATTCATTCATAGATTTCTCATAGGATATGGCATATAGCCCATTATAATCAATAACATGCATTACAGACCATAGACTAAATTTTAGACAGGGGTAGGAAAGCTTTCCTGAAGGTTGATGAAAACTCAGCCAAGCAGGCAGGGAGTCTATCTGGAGCAGTCCAAGAGGTGTATGCATTTATTGACATAACAAGACAAACCCGATCATCTGAAGAACAATCTCAATGACAGATCTATGTTACACTGTGGAATATTCCCCAAAAGAAACTGTATTGCAGGGAAATATTTATATACAGACAGAAAACCTCACGATAGAGATTATGTTTTTGTGGTGAACAAGACAAACTAAAAGATATATTTTAAATCTTTCTTTCAGCTTCTTTAAATATAGTGATGTATTTGCAATTGTGTTGGAGGAAAAAATAGTTGTTGTTCTGGGTGTAGTGATGTGTTTCTGTTTTAATGTTTAACGTGGTGTTGAATGTGTTCCATGCAGGAATACAATTCTTTCCTATTAGAAAATAAAAAATAAAATAAAAAAAAAATCAGAAAAGAAAAAAAAAAAGCACCATCTAGGTTTTGCTGTATGGTTTATTTCCTTATGAGTTACCTAACATGGCAAAGATCCAACATGTGCAGCTCTGCATCCTCAGGTGGGCCTCTGAGCTGTGGAAACCTGGAAATATACTGCACTTGGACAGCACCAAGTGGCTTTGTGAAAACAGTTCTATGTTTCTCTGTGAATTAAACCACAGCCAGTTTGCTCAGATCACAAGTATTTCAGTTATTTATTTATATTTTCCCACAAGAGAACACCTCCTCAAAGCAGGTGTTTCTAACCATCAGCCATGCCAGCTCAACCTGCACTTGGGGAGTAAAGCAACATACTTTCTCTCTTCTGCATCCTGCTTTGTAACTTCAGTTCTGAAATTCAGGCTTTTCACAGTGGTTGCACCTGGGCAACCCCAATGACTTCACTGGACTTGCATAGAGCTGCAATAATTGACTGGAACTTAGTAAAAGATGCTCGGGGAAGAAGAGAATCCAGGACCCCTCTCTTTTGGCTTCCTAAGGTCTTGCACAGCTAGCAAGAGCAAAAAGCTGAAAAATTTTATTTCCAATGACAAAATCCAGAAGTTCATCTCTAAGTATGCCCAGGAAGCATCGAACAAGTAAATGCCATTTTTATAACTGCACTTTTCTTAGTAGAAACAAAAGCTTTAATTTGTGTAAAAACTGTGCTGTCCAAATAAGCATCTAGAAATAAGAATTGTGGTATCACATACAGTTCTTTTGTATTTGAGTAATACCCACAATTTTGCATGTGTATTGCAGGCTTAAGACAAGGAATGAAATGAGCTTCTTCTGAAATAAAGTGTCCCTATAACTTTACTTTATGAAATAAAAGAAAGGGCATGAAATAAGTTAAAGGTTAGCATAAAGAAAAGGATACTTCAGAGATATTCGGAGGTTAAAAGAAGTTAAGAGCCAGAAAAAACCTGCAGCACAGGCAGTTTTGGAAGGCAGTTGATTTCAGGTGACACTAAAGGAGGCACAATCAAGGCACATTAGCATTTCTGGGATCTTGCAGTGGCCCACAGTGGTAATTACAGCTAAGAAGCTCTTTGGACAAGTTCATGGGACTGTTCCAGCCTGTATTAGGGACCAGCAGCCCTCAAACTTCTAAGAGGAAAGACAAAACCACTGCCACCCTGGGCACCTGCCAATGCCTCTGTCTATCCCAGTCTGAATCTGTCCCTAGGAGTTCTACCTTCACACTCCCACAAAATCTGAAAGAGCTTTTGGTTTAAGACTCATTAAAAGAGAGAACAGCATTTTCTACTCACTTAGAAAGCAGTAAGGGCATTTTAGCAGTAAAGATGGCTCTGTTTTGTGAGCAATGTTCTGTTTCAGGTTTGCACATGGAAAATGAACTGCCAGGACTCATTTGGAGCCAGCTGAGGAGCTGCAAAACTTTTAATTAAAAACTTTTTGCTGTCTTTGAAGCATGCAGAATAGCACAGACACTCCGATAGCTTTCAGTGGAATTTAATGGACACACTCTAAATCATTGGCGGAAGCAATGCAGAATGGAGAGCTATGAGAAGTGTGTGCAAGGCTCAGTACTAGGATCATGAAAATTAATGGAATTTAAGGTCAAGCAAGGTTACTGGTAACCGTCCAGTCTTCGTCTCCTTTGTAACTACAGAACTTCCTTGAGGTGACTTTTGCTATAAGGCTAATAAATGTGTTTTAACTAACATCCTCTTTAGAGAAACCTCTAATCACAGCTTGAGCATTTCTGTAATGAATTGTCAGTCACAAGCCTGATTAGGTCATTCCAATTGCTAATTATCCTAGCTATTGAAAATGTATGGCTTATTTCCAGGCTGAATTTGCCTATCTGCATCTTCCAGTCTTGGCATTTTGCTGCAACTTTGTCAGTTAAGAGCATCTACTGGCAGATTTTTCAGTTTGGTTGTAGGTTCTCATAGACTGTGATCAGGCCACCTTTTGGCTTTTCTGCTAGCTTAGACCACTCAGTCAGAATGGGAACAATCTGTCAAGCCCACAGCTGTGTTTTTACCCCTGCAATGTGATTGGAAACAAATCTCCCATGGGATACAGCCCTGACATAGGCCACTCACTTGGCCTTTCGCATAACAAGGCTTATGAAAGCATGTGTGAGTAGCCAAGTCCCTGTACCTCAAGATACATACATGCACATCCCTTCCACAGGACCAGACATATGATGTGATGGTTACTGTCAGGTGAGGCGCATACTTCCAGGCATGGAGCACAAGGAAGCCTAGCAGAAAAAAAGACACCAGCCTCTTCTCTTTCAACAAAGGCACTGGCAGAATGGAGGAAAGGATCCGCTAATCCAAGTGCTTTCTAGTCCTTATCAGTCTTAACACTATATTCTGAACTTTCTCAAAGTATATGTATATATGTGTATATGTATACATACACCACTTGACATTTATACACACTCACAGAGAAGTGTGTATGTATATCACATGTATGCAATGAATACCTTGATAAAAACTAGCTCTGATTATTAAATTAGAACTGAGATATGAGCTACAGCTCATAGATGAAATCTATTATCACTGTTCTCCAAGGCAAGGTGAATTGGCCATTTGCCCAGCCATGCCAGTACTGCTGGAATAAGGGTAAGCTGCAACATGCCAACCAGTTTTCTTACTGATTTTCCCTCTGCAGCAACAGCATGTACCTAGACTGTATCAGGAGATAACTATTAGCTGTAGGGTATGTAGACAGGTAGGGTCAGAAGATCTCAAAGTTGCATACACATATGACAATGTTACTGCAAATTCTACCTTCATTTCAAAGTTAAAAAACTAATGCTCCTTGCAGTAGTTTCAGGGAAATATTTCAGGCTGCTTCATTTACTTAGAAACAATGACAAAAGGCTGGAGGTCTGCTATCACTGTAGTTTAAATTTGTAAAGCTAGACTTGGTTAATTTAATACACTGTAGTTTATTCAGAAATAAAAATGGTTCCCTTCTCTGCAGTATTTAAAACTTATTTTGCCTTTGATACTCATCTTAATGCATCTAGTGCATTGTAGCATATTGCAATCATTATTGTGTAAATGGCATTAAAGGTGCTTAGTCTTTATATCACTGTTTAAAATCAACTTCCTGATATTTACATATGGTTCAAGTGAAAACTGGCAGCACTTCTTTTTTTACAATGACAGTTTAACATATGGCTTTACAAGTATGAATTATTTATGTAAACTTGAAGCCATTCAGAACATTACCAGAAAACCACTATAATTTACACAAACAATAGGGTTACATCTGTAGTCATAAATATTCATTGTTTATCAATGCTCTTTGTAGATGATTAATAAATCATAATGAGTCTGATCCTGAGAAGGCAAAGGGCCAGATGTACAAATACATTTCGACATCTGGTTGGATTTCCAAAGCAACTGACTGACAGTGGTACACAAGTCTGTCATAGTAGGGAAGAATGGTAGTGGAATGCCACAAATTAAGTTCATGACATGAAGGGATATCCTGTCACCTGCTCAATTATTTTTGTTTTAGTGTAACTCCTGAACTTTCTCAAAGAAGGTAAAGGAATGCCACATAACTTTAAAATATGCTTATATAAATACAGTCATGCATAAGGAAGACAGATTCTGAACCAGACATGTGCCTACTTTAATTTGTGTGATTAGATCAATTCAATACGCTTTGATATTGACTAGACACGGACCTATCGGGCACATTAAACAAAGGGAGAACAAGGTGAGTTTCAAAGTCTGGCTTTCGAAAAAAAATTAATTATCAGCAATACTCACTACCTTACATTGACCTGCAGTTAACTGGATTTGCAACCACTTTGTATCCTGAAATCCAGAGAACCATTACTCTAATAGTCAATCTGGTTTCACACTTCCTCATGTAAACTGTGAACATATGATGGAGAAGTTATTGGAATAATAAATGCAGCACATTTTAAAACAATGTATCCAGTGTAATTTTTCAGAAAAAAAGAGACTTTTTACTAGTTCCCATAATTCAGTACCATTTTAATATTGGCAGTGATCTTAAAAGTTTCTCTCTGTAAATTATTTTAAGTATAGGACTATCTTTTCTGTGTAAATGCTTTTAAAAGGTGTCGGTTACACAATCAAATACCCAACTACTTGCAGTATTTCTCCCTAGAATATAAAAAGGTCCAAAATTATGTTATCTTTTGTACCTTCAAGTCTATTTGCCTCAGACAGATAACAGTTTACCTGAAATTTATCTGTAAAATCACTCATTTAGTCACTGTTATACACTTTAATATAAGCAACTTGGGCCCAATGGAACTAAGCCAGTTGGCAATTTTGCAATTTTCAAAGCTCGAACTGCAATTCTTTATGTGGGAGTCTCTTAGCAACATTTAATAGTCTTGTTACTTCTCTAAACTACATGTATTAGTTCCCTTAATGTGAAGCAAACATAATTAAAAAATTTAACTGAGCATATGATTTCGGTTCTGGATGAGATGTATTTGGTGCAAGACTCTGAGGAAAGACGTCCTTTCTATGTTTCCTTGAAGCTTGTCTGGCCCAAATCTGGGCCAGTGTCCTAGCTTGAAGAATCTAGGCTGACATTCTTGCTCCTGTGAAATCAATCGCAAAAGTCCCCGTGACTTCAATAAAGCAGAATCTTACCCCAAGGCTTTGGCTTTGCACACTTAAAATCAGATTCTCCATTGCCTCACACCATGTGAAGTCACTTATCTCCACACAAAGTGGGAGAAAAAGGCATGCAACACATTATCGGTTTCCTTTGTTTGCAATTTCAAATTTAGCTTACACAAACTGTGAATGATCACACCAACAGCAGAGGAGAGTGACATGGTATAAATTTTAGTAACATTTTTAAGTTGGTAATGAAATGTTTGAGAAGCAGGGAAAGAATTAAAAGGGGATGTGGCTATGCTAGATTCTTTCCCTGACTCCAGAGCATTTATTACCAGCTGTAAAACGTTAATTGAGTTTGTATTTTAACATTTGAATATGTTATAAAAATTGACACTCGATTGCAGAACATAATCTACAAACATGTGTTGCATGCCTTTTTCTCTCCAAAATGTAAATTCAATGATAAACTTATTTTTGTAAATTATATACATTTTTGACACTATAAAATTGGCAGTCACTTCTCATGAAATACAATATTTCCCAGTGCTCCCAAAGTTTTAAACCACCAAATCACAATGCCTGGTCACTTGATTTTTTTATGTTGGTGTTTTTTTTTCTTTTTCAGCACAAGGGGGTAGAGATATTAGACCAAAGCTGACAAGCACATCTTAACTGCTTTCCACTAAGCCAACAACAACTTCATACAAAGTTGTTTAGATCTCCCAGATCTAAATATAAGATGGAGAGCAAAAGTTCCTAGCACTCTTAATTCCAAATTCTTTCTGATTTCCAAACAGGGAAATAATAACTACCCATACACTAGGCTGAATTAGATAATATTTATTCAAGTTGTATATATGTGCTAAAACTGTGTAGAAAACACACAAAGATCTCCAGGGAGCTCCTTCCCACCAGCATCCCAGATCATTTGCCTTTTTTTTTTTTTTCTTTAAGAAATAGTTATGTTGGTAATTGGCAGTAAAATGTAGATCTATTGAAAGTTGCCTGGAAATGCCCCAGTCGGATTTAATATAAAATAAGTTGGCATAATTGGAAACAGTGGGAATCAATGTTTCACATTTCATTCTCTTGAAAATGCTTGTCTGATTCTTTCCTGTTGTTAACAAAAATGGAGTAGATATATCAGCAAAATAAATTTCTGTAGTCCCATACCAGAAAAATGTTGGAAGTAGTGGCAATCTATACATGAAACTGTAATGTAGTATCTAGTCAGAGATCGGTATACTGTTTGTCCTATATTTAACATAGCAATGACTGAAAGTCAAGTCAATTGAATTTGCAGATGATACTCAATTAGGAGAGGTTGTGAATAGTGAAGAGGACAGAGACTTAAATACTGGGCTGTTGAGAAGTCAGAAATACAAGCATGAAATAAAATGAGATTCAAGTAGGACAAATTAAGGCTGATACAACTAGGAAAATAATTAGAAACAGCAATAATGCTCAGCAAAGAAAAAAGTTATATTAAATAGATTCTTGGAGAGCAATGAGTTACTGCATGAAGATGAATCTGGAGAGAATAGAAATGGTGGTAATTTATACTTGGGTCACCCTTACAGGTAGTGAAGAGATGAATGTTTTAAAGCATGCACAGTCTGCATGGGAGTAAATGCAACATACTTGAATTCCACAGAGCGAACTAAGTGAGCGGCATGCAAAAAATCAGCTCTCTAATGCATTGGGAAAAAAAAAAGTCTGGCATTCACATATAGCAAGGGATGAGGTGGCGTTTATGGCACTTGTTTACACACGGGAGAGACCAAGAATAGTATGGGTACATAAATACCATTGGGTGAGCACAGACCTGAGCTGACCCTACCTGTGCTATTTCTAGAACTAGAGAAAGGATCCCCAAGATGACTGGATATGAGGCCACCAAGAGGACCTCTGGAAAGAGTCATGAGTTGAATAGGGTGATTTGGGATGCTCCATTTCCCCTCAGAAACTTGCTCAAAGTCCCCATACCAAGCAGATTTTCTGAACTTCTGTGCTGTCACAGAAAGTGGACAAGATCCTGTTACTAAGATTATCCATAAATTGGGTCATTTAGCTAAGCTGTGGTAACAGGGACAGAAATACTTAGGAGAAATAGACACCTTCCGCATAGAAGAATGTAACGCTACCACATAAACAACGCTTATCTACATCTCTTCCTATTCTGACACTGTCCTGACTACATCCCAAAGACCACAAAGCATTCATAGTGATATGGAATCTTGCATTTAAGCCCTGTATTATAACCAAATTTCAACAAAAGTTAAGAAAAAGAGTTTCTCTGGAAAACAGCTTTCAGTTCGAAGTCATCGATGTAGTATTTCCTCAAAGTTCCCAGAAATATGCAGACTGATCCTCTCTTTGCTGCAACTACTTTGCACTGGACTGTTGGAAGATTTTCAAGGTAGACTCTGTCCAAGTGAGAATTGCAGGGATTTGTTGGGAATCCTTTGTTGACACAAATATGATATAAAGGCTTCTATTACATGTCCCATTTCTCTGACTAGCATATGATATGTGGCTGAAATTAAGGTCACAGATATGGTGGCCTAGGCCACCTACATTGCTGATTTGTCTTTGGACAAAGTTTCAGCTAAGTGGCCTGTGATTTGGGCAACCAGAGCTGTGACAGGCATTCATTGAAATGTTGGAGCTTCATATTATCATTATATACACACACACACAAAACAGTTATGTTCCCCAATAAGACAAAATAGTACCAAAATAAACAGTCTCCTCAAATTGTCTCATTGTGTAGTATAGTCAGCCTCTGAACATCCCATTCAATCATGAGTTAATGGGAGGAAAGGTAGTACAGGGGCAGGGAGAGCCTTGTGTAGAGACCTCACACTCATATTTCATTATACATGCCTGGCCTCTTTCAAAAGGCAAAGGGCGTGTTTGTTTTTCACCCTGATAGAACATGCCCTGTTCACTGGTACACCTGCAGAGACAAGGGAAGGAGGAACAAGGATCTTTGGAATCTAGAAATACTGAGGAATTCTCCATTATTTGCAGTTTTGAAATCAAGGCCATACGCTTTTCTATAATTTTCTATTTGTTTTAGTTTGATCAGTTGTTATGAATTTGTTGCAGGACTCCTTTAGTGAAATTATATAACTTAGGTAATAGAGGAAATCAGATTATATCAAAATCAAAGCAAAAAAGTATTTTAAAATAAATTTATGTAAAGGAAATAGATGAACAGTCTTCATGCGTATTGCTGATATGGGTAAAAAGTAAGTAGGGGCTTAAATTACTAACAGAAAGACTTAGATTGGACATGAAGAAAATCCTTCGAACAGTAAATCAATCCTTCAATCCTTCAAACAGGCAAGTCCCAGGTGAGGCCTGGGACAAGTTCCCTAAGGAGGCTGTGGCATCTTCATTACTGAAGATTTTTAAGAACAGGTTAAAGAAACATCTGGCAAACATGACACTGAGTATAACTGGTCTTGCTTTGGAGTACAGTGGGGGAACTAGATGTCTTCATGTTCGATTCTAAGCTTAATTCCTGCTTTTTTTTTTCTATGATGCCTATGACCTTTGTGGTCTTAAACTCATTTAAACTACTGAGAACTTTTTCTATTTCTTTTTCTTATTCTTCAGAAAATATCAAATGCTGATAAATCTCAAATTACCAGTAAGAGAAATTAAAAATTAATTAAAGGCATTACCAGCGGTTACTGATAGGATGTGAGTAGAGGTACTACCACACATAAATAAGTGATTCTCTCATCGTGTATCCACACACTAACTCATGTGAGCAAATACAACAATCTTAGCACCGTTTCAATGGAACACTGGCCACTGAAGACATGCTCCTTATTAAATGAAAGAAGGTATTTATTATATGATGATTACCTCACAGAAATCTATACCTAGAATATAACTAGGAAATTTGGATATACTAGACCAATAACTTCACAGCAGCCAGTACCTTGGCACAAAGCCAAGGAGCTAAAGAGGCTGACTGAGCCAGCACCTCACAAAGCTGGTTTCACTTGTCCAGAGCAGGGCAACCCAACAGAGCTGCTAACCCACAAGTTCCCAGCAAAATCTATCTTCTTATGACATAAGTAGCAAAGCCAACAGTGGCCTGTCTGTCCCTTGTCATCCAGCTGGGAAGTGTGACTTCCTGACCCAACAGACATATAACTTGTGTCCTTGACATCAACAAAGAAAGCAAGGAGAGTTGACCTGTAGACCTTACAGGCGATCAAATATGCCTTCCAATAAGTCAAGGTTTTGAATCAATGATCTAAGGCATCCTGTCACTTGATATCAGGCCAAAAACCAGAAGGTCTACAAAGTCTTCCAACCTAGACACCACTCTAACAAAATGATTGCTCAGGGGCCTCAGAGCTCCATGTCCTAAACACAACCATGACTACCCAGAGGTTCAGGCCTACTAATATGAGCCCAACAAGCTACAATCCATCCAAATCAGAAAGCTCACAAAACTTTATTATCTGGCATTGGCTGAGGGAATAAAGGAAATGTCTGATTTCTCAGACATCAGCTCCCGCTTTAGGAGTTGTGTTTGCTGAGTAAGCTTCCCCTCCTTCTTCTTCTTCTGAGGGAGCTGAATTCTCCCTTTATCCCACAGTTTTTCATTAGTCCATGACTCCTCAGGAACTGTAGGACAGAGATGCTGAAGGTGGTGATGCTCACCTAGAGGGTTTATGAGCATGAAGCCTTCCTATCAAGCCCCACAAATACATGCACACATATGTAAGTCGGTGAGTTTAGTTAGTGGGCTATGATTTCAGATTGGAAATGTATTCTTTCTGACTTTTGGAGCTTGTTCTCTGTTCCTTTTATGCAAGACAATGCAGTATCCTTGCCCCAGATACATCTGACAACTAAAGCTGAATCTACTACTACAATTAATTCAAGTTCCCTAAAATCCTGAGGAGATACATAGTACATGCACTCTTGCTTTCCTTTTTTGTGAAGTTGTACTGCTACCAGTTTACATAGCTCATGGGATTGGCACTGTGCAAAATTCACCAACTGCAAATAGATGGAGGTATTATAATTGCATCACCTATTGCTTAAAATGAATCAATGCCATTTTTCTCATGTTTGTAGAAATGCCTAACTGAACCTATAGGATTATAACAGAACTAAGACTATATATTCCTGTGAATAATAAGATGGAATCATTCCTTCAGAAATAAAGCAATTTCATTTAAGCCCAAATAAGAATGAACAAATTAGCAACAGATTAAGCATCTGTAACCTTTTAAATAATTTGACTAAATGTGCAGAATTATTAAGAAAATATGTGTTTTCTTCTGTTGGGATTTATGTCTAATATTTATTTCACCACAGATGAGCTTCATCAGGCAGCAGGAGAAACAGCCAAAAGAAAACAGTTTGCTTGTTTGCTCAATAAATGAACTATTTGTTCTGTATTTTAAAGAAGGTGAAAACTAACACTGTACTAATCCTGCAAGGCATGGGCTGTGTGGGGTTTGTCAACTGAACCCTGAAATCTGGTTTACAAAGGTCTGGAAGTGATACAACACTGACAGGTTCAAAGGAGCTCAGTGAACTCAAACTTCCAAGTCCAAATTTCCAACATTGCACTTTGGGGCCTTCAGAGGCCCAGCAAGGGATTTCAGCTCCCACTTTCCTTCTACTATCCCAAAACATGGAACCTCACATACCTAAGGTAGGTGCTCTTCAGACAAATTTCATGAACACCATCCACATCTACCCCTTCTTCTTTTGCTGAATTATCCTATTGTCAGTTCCTCCAGGGATGCCAGGTGGCTATTCTTCATGCAAAACAAGTTATTCAGAGATGTTATTCAGTATGAATTGCCAGCCTTTGAATCCAGAACGTCCTCTGGGGACAATGAGTGGGTGGGATGTTTCCCCAGCAATTACAAAAGAAACTCTGTCATAATTTCTAGCCTTGAGGATTTCTGCTATTCTGGAAATAACTCAGACACCATAAGGCCCCTTTGTCACAGAACTTCTGGAGTGCATATTTTTCCATTCTTGCCTTATTCTTTAGCAAGACAGATATTTTCTCTGCCCTGCCTGCCACCAGAAGACTTCTCTGGAGTGAGGAGCAGGCATCTATGCAGTGGAACCTCCCAGAAAACCTACTGATGACTTTGTCTACATCATTCCTTTCTTAGCATTCTTCTTCTGGTCCCATTTCTCCATACATGCTATATGGCCTCACCTTAAAGAACCTCCAGCACACACCTCATTCTTCCTTATCAGATCCCACTTCATTTGGAGATATCAGCCTCTGCCTTTCTTTGCAAAGGTCTCTATCTTTGCTCCCTCTTTTGCCCAGTCTTCCTACTCTATTCACAGAATCGCAGAATCACTGAATCACTGGTTCCACTACAACACACAGGCATTCTACTATTTTTTTCTCACTGCTCCTCTTCACATGTCCAAGGTGTTCACAGGTTCTCTTCAAGCATTCATCTTAGACTGGAATCTCTCATTGATAGGGATGTATTTTGTCATAAAGTTCTGTAAAATATTCTGTTTGTTTCCAAAATGTCAGTTAAAATTAATCTTAATGATGGTAACAAACTATTCCTTTTCTTCTCCTGTAACCTGGGTGAGATCATAAGAATAAGAATAACAAAGAAGATGGACCAGACAGTCAATCTCAATCTAAAAAAGGAGTCAGATCGTTCTGAACAGGTGGCAATGAAAAGTTAGGCTTCACAGGCATTTAAGTGAGCTAACGACAGCAATAAGTGATTTTTTTTCTCCAGTGAAAGCTTTATGGCGTTTCAGGAAAAGAAAAAAGGAGGGAGATATGTCCCAAATTAGGGTGAAAAGCTAAAGTGTTTGTTTTCAAAAGTGTTTTTAATTACTGTGTACCAAAAGTTTTACGTCAACAACTTAAAATATTTTGTTTTGATTTATTCTATTTTTAAAAACCCTCTAACATAAATTGCATTTTGAAAGAAAAACTCATTTAATAACAGCGGTTGGAAACTCCTCACTCTATAAAAGTTGAACTAAGATATTTCATTAAAATCAAAACATGTTTTACAAAAAAATAGCTTCAGTAAACAATATTTTCCAATGGAGAAGGGTTTCAACTCTACACTCTGCTCTCAATTTTCTTCCAACACAGTACCAACAGGTGTCTATAGAAGGAAAATGTCACAGGGCGATTTCTGGAGTTTTGTGCTCTGTGAATACCCTGCTGTTAATGCTTATCATGCATGTCATGTGTTGTCATGTCAAATGACTCCTACTGGTAATGGTAAGATTCTACATAGTATATACTTGCTGAGATTGAAGACACAAAAAACTACTTCGGCTCACTTAACCCTGCAAAAAAGGCTTGACAGACCTGCAGTCTGTGATGTCTTGCATGCAGACATACTGCATCTAACATACTCCACCCACTTCAACAGCTGCTAAGGAAATAACAGCTTCAAAAAGCAATGAGGAACTGTGAGGACCACTGCATCCGAGGTGGTTCCTCCCTGCACTCCAGGCCAAAACTCACTGGTGCAGTACTATGTCCTTTCACGCCTTGTAGCTTTGTGAAAGACTGTCTTGCCCTTGACTAGGTCTCCAGAATGTAGAGGTAGTATGGCCCTGAGCTGTATTAATTTTGATGTTTATATCTGGATAGAAAAGTGATGAGACATTATGGAATGCTGTTGAGATGTGTCAATTGCTTCCTGATGCCTGTTTGTCTTGAAAGGACTGTTTGGTAAGCAGAGAATGGGTAAGAGGAAGAGAAGGAAAACTTGCAAAGGCTTTCTCCCAAGCCTGTGCATGTACGGTGGCAACATACTGAGCAAAAATTCAGCATTTGCAAAAACAGACATATTTTCTCAGAAAATCTTTTTCAGTTTTTATCAGAATAGAAAAATAGTCTCTGCACCACCACAATATATGTCCATATTTGTATAGAGAAGCTTGAGAGAAAACCAACAAAAAGTCTACCTCATGCAATAGTAATGAAAGACCAAATATTATGTTTTTATCATAACTATATTAAGAAGAAACATCTTGCCAGATGCTTGTAATTACAGAGAGAGGGAACATACAATGATAAAGCTGATCTTTAAGTTCTGTGGGTTCAAAATGCTATGCCGTATTAAAAATGGCACTGCAAAGGCCCCACTATGGCTGAAATTCATTATTGTACTCTTGAATAGAGGAGTCTAGTCATTACATTTAAATTCCAACCTGTAACACTGTTTCGAGAGAACTGGAACTTCTGTCTTTAACTTCAGACGTTTTAAATTGGTAGCTGTTTCATATAACATGCACTATTTAATAGTTCAGAACTCTCGTTCTGTTAATGCAAGTTCTAATTGAACTCAGAAAGTCCTGAATATTCAGTAGCTCACCCAAGATAAAGTTATGTTCAATGACAATCACTGATACAACTCAAAAGGAGTACATTGGGACAAATCTTTTATCTGCAGGGACACATCATTCTATTCCATAAGCAGATATGCAGAAAACTCAGTTGTGTCGCAATCATATTCCTCCTCATGTATTACAATCCAGAAAAGCAGAAGGACACAGCAATTCATCTGGCTAGTGCTTTCATTCTCTTGCATACTTAGTATCAGATCCTGTTCTGCTACTGTCTGTGGGATTTGGACTCTTATTGGATTCCCCATATACAGGAGGATCCACGCTTTGCCTAGACTCTGTTCACCATTTGGCCATTATATAGATGGATAGCCACAGATTAATACTACTCATCTGAAAGCATCTCTTTAATTTTTTTTTATGTTTTCATAGTTAGCAGAATCTGTAGCCTAAAGTAACAATTAACCCCCTGAAGAACCTCTGCTGCAGATCTCATACACATCACAATAATTGATACATTTCATGACCTTTTGGAAAGAGCACTGTGAACTATGATATCATACCTCATCTGAAGCAAATCTTTAGTCCATGCTTAATAGTTTGATAACACTTGTATTAATAAAGAAATGTACCCTATGCTTAATGGTTGACATAGGAAAGGTGTAGAGTCAGCAAAATGTTAATTGTAATAATAAGTCTCTTTTCAGAGTATCAGCTAGTTGCTCATCAATCTGCCTGATCATTACACTTCTCAATTGTACTAGATTTGTTTCTGCTTCTTCCCTATAGAACTATGTAAAAGCTGAGTGCTAGAGCACAAGTCAGAGACTTGAGCTGTTTAACACCTATGCAGAAATATTTGCATTAGGCGAAGAAACATACAGAGTGCTTGAGCACAGGAGCCATCTCCGTAGCAGCATTACATAACTGATAGAGAGGGATAAGAGGTGTGGCCTTATAAAGAAATGACCATGATATAGAAACTTAAGTATAATGAAGCAAATGCCAGAGAGCAACCTTTGAGAGGGTCATTCACAGCTCTTATCAGCTACAGACAAGTGTTCTCTGAGATGGTTAAACACGGATTTAGAAGAGCCTGATAGGAGGGCAGAAAGAAAGACCAGCAACTAGTACAGAAATGTAATATTAGAAAATCCAAATTTTCAAAACTTTCAAGTCAATTTTTCTAAACACTAGAAAATTTTGGCTTTATCAATTTTTTGTTTTAATTTCCTTCTGGGTGTTGAGTCTTCACTATTTTTCCCATTTTCTTCCTCATCAGGATATCTAAAAGTAACAGTTTAACAAAATAACATGATGCTTCTTAGCTGTTCACTTGACTTCAGGAAATTGGGCTTTTTAAAAGTATTAGATATTCTGAGGTATGTAATAGAACTTCAAGAGTTCATAAACCTGGAAATTTATTGGAGGATTTTGAAGATGCTGATCCTTCATGGACAGAAGATTAGAATATGTTTTGGGTCCAGTGTTGCTGCTGACCCAGCAGCTCATTTCACCATACTGTCTTTAACAGCATGTAGGTCATATGAATGCTACAGGTGACTTCTTAGCACTGGAATGTCCAATATATTGCTCCCTTCCTTCAAGGCTTGAACCTAGGCTACGACTCTTATAGATGCTAAAGTGCTGGGAATGGAGCCAGGTCACTGGAGTACATCCTTTACAACCCAAAGTCTGGAACGGAAAACTGTTTTCGTGAATGTGTTTCGTTGCTGTACTGGTGTTACTGGGCTCTACAATTCAATTTGATTTGTGTGTGTGTGTTTCAGATGATGCTATTAAAAGGCTTCTTTACAAACGACTGAGCCTGACTTAATGAGGTGGTCCTCAATGAGACGAACTGCAGGGAAACTGACACGGAGGTCCCATGTGCTTCGGGAATACAGATGAATTACAGCTGTCACCTAAAATCAGAGTTGAAGAGCACAGGAAGTTTTATTCTGGTTTCTCTCTCTCACCCTGCATTCATACACTGGGGTAAAACAGAAATTAGCTCACAGATTGTCAATACTCAGATTACTACATGTTCCCCTAAGTTATGGACAATGGGAAAAGGCTTCTGACACTTTTCCACGTGTGGGCCAAAGGGTGACACCATGCATCTAAATACACATCAATTTGTTCTGAATATGTTCACACTTCCTACTTTAATAAAAGAAAATAGCACATCAGAAATTCAAATTATTCTTTAACATTCCTTTCCCGATGAAAAGATCTGCGCCATGTGTGCTCTGTTTTCTCTATCTTTCTCCCATTTTGCCAAAGGCTGCTATCAAAGTCCTTGCTATCTTTGTTACTGCAAGAGCCAACTACTCCAAGTAAAGCATCTACAATTGGTTTACATTTTCTTTGTGAATATATAACAAAAGAGAATAGAAAATGTCTTGTGGCATTTTGTAAGTCATTTTCATGCCAAAATGTACAACTTAATAATATTCATTTAGGTTTTAAATGCATCAGGGCTTGGGAGGAAATTTGAATTATCCCAATTTATCATAAGCATAACTTTGGCTAAGTGCTGAAACTGGTGCTGAATGCTGTTGAATATGGAGTTACAGTTGGTCTGTGCTTCTCCTTGAGTATTTGAAAGCAGTACTGCAAGTGAAAACATATAATTATAATTAGAATAAAAGATGGTCCTTGGTTTTTGTTCAAAGCTATTTTATTCTTCTTGGGAAAAAAAAAAAGGAAAAAAAAACTACCTTTAAAGCACACGTATGTATATTCTTATGCTGACAGAATGGGCGTTTCTCTATATACCTCTAAAGGCAAAACCTGTTTCTGACCCTTGAAATTCCATTCCATTAGTTATAATTAAGAGAAAGAAATAGTGATTCTGCCCCAAGAACAGTGCCATGTGGAAAGAGGCAGGGCAAGACGCTCTGGGATAACAGGGATGGAACATCAAAATAACAGTTACCTAAAAGAGAAGCCTCTCAGTGTAACAGTAACTGCAAGGAGCTGCTTAATTGTACGAGAAATCTCTCTCAATCCCACAGTTCAGATGTGATATTTGCTATGCAAACTTTTGCAAATATATTGTTTTGTATAATACAGTACAGCCAGTGATAATTTTCCTCCCAAATGAGGAGGCATAGCACAGAGAATGCTCTCCAACAGAATCACTCTTTGCCACAGCAGGATCACGTAAAAGCATAACTTATTTAGGAGGTCCAGGTGCCCTATGTAGATCTAAGTATCTGACCTAATGCTGCAGCTGCATAACACCATTAGCAGTATAAAGGGATCAGCAATATGAGACTTTTTTATACATATAAGACAGGAGAAATAAAGTTCCACATAAAACAGTGTATCCTCTCTTACAATGAAGCGAAGGGCATGATTTCACGATACATATAGTTACTGTCGGTGAAAATAAAAAAGCCTGTCACCGTCATCGACCATATTTTACTGTATTGTGTGACATTAATTGATTTGGAGTGTACCATTATATTGCAGAAATGTAGACATATGCTGATATCTATCGAAGTATATACATACTCCTTGACTTCCATTAATGTGACCAAATAAAACAAACCCCACATTTATTTAAAAACAGGTCCTGGTACAAAAAAGACACAAGAGGTTACCACATAATCAGATAGACTGGGGACTATGGTCTACTAGCTAAGTGCACTATTTCTGGTACAAGTAACCAAACATATTTACTCATTTTATAAGAACACCAGAAAAGCATACCCAACACACAAAATGAAGCACAGTAGTTAGCTAGAAAAATGCACTAAAAAATAAACTAGTGCAGGTTTCCGAGCTGACACCTTCTGTCAGAACTGGTCATATGATTCAAAATTGATGGAATAATCTTGTATTGGAGGAATCACCTCTGCACAGCAGAGTTATCCCTCTGAGAGAATATGCTTCAGAAAGCTGATTTAGGAAATGGTTAGCAATCTGATATTCCTCTGCCTAAGTAATACAGAAAAGTCTGGTTGTAAGGGAAGTATTTCAATCTCATACATTCCTCCTTCTGCCTTAATTTAATGCATTAAGAAACAATTATTAAAGTGACATAATTTTCTAACTTTCCAGGATTACCTATGTCCATATCCTGTCCCTGATTAGTAGAGAATTACTGACGTATCTGTATTTGGCGAATGCCTGCTAAATGGACCCAAATATAAAGTGTATCATTAAAGCGAACCCTGTGAATTGGGAACATCTTTTGTGAAGCTTTGGATTTATAACCACATATCTTCCTAACTTGACTGGATTTTTATCAGTGAAAGAGCTAATACGGATAATGTCAGTTTAATTAAGAAATAAAAAAATGTTTAATTCAAGCTATTAAAATATTCTACTAATAAGAGATCAAAATTTAAAGTCTTCACTCCCACATGTATAAACAATTCTGGAAATTCAGAATCATGCGGTGGTTTTATTTGGTTTTGACTTTTTTAAAGAAAACTCTTCCCCCAGAACATGAAAACTGAAGAATGTAAGGCATAAAGTGTAAAGTTCATATGTGAAAGAAATCTTTATTATTCACTGACAATTTTGTTTTGTTTGGTTTGCTTTCTTTTCTTATACTGCAACATATGCAGTGGGTCAGATTTTGATTTCAGTTTCACATATGTAAATTAGAAGGACTTTCAGTTAAGCCTTGTGAATTACTCCACATTTATACTAGTTTAACAGAGATAATTTCTTGTTCAGAAATGGTTGCTTATATCACTCAGGAACAGGCTGGGACAATTACAATTACTGGGACAATTACAGTTTGCATGTACGTATATTATCTATGATGATAGGAACCTGCAATTTCAGGAAAGCCAGTATATTCCTCACATAATCCTAACCTTCATTACTACTGGAGTTTACATCCAATGGAGAACTCTGCGGTGAAATGATCACGGTTTTGACAAGCAGAGTGAGGCTAATGGCATGCACAAAATGCTTAAGCAGAAATGAAAGTATGTGCCTGAATACGTGTAAAATACAAACTCCATTTGCCAGAAGCAGGAATCTGGAGACAGCATCTAGATTCAGACTGGCACGTGTAGGCGTGCTACAACAGCAGGGATGGTCTCAACCTCAAGGAAACAAATGAGTATTTAAAAAAGAGGATCTTCTGCCAACTCCTCTTCTTAGGCAAGAACCATCTTAAAAGTGCATATCCTGCTCCCACAAACACACACACATGCACAAACATGCTGACTCATGAGCACATATGCACAAGCATATATTTCTAAAGGTATCCCAATGCTCTTTAGATATGATAGCAGGGCTCTTTTTAAATCAGGCTGTTCATGCAGAGTGAAAAAGCATTTCAATGATGAGGGAATGTTTTTATACTCAGTTTCTCCGGTGACGACGTTCATACCGTAGCATAGTAAGTGATTTTGCTTGCATCTTCTACTAGTGAAAGACAGGGTGTCTAACACTGTAGGCAGTCTTGATTGGCCAGTTATCTGATACATATTTCCAACAACAAGAAAAGGCCAAATAGCGGGCCAGCAGCAGGTTTTGAGAAAGGTGGGAGTTCCGTTCTTCCTGTTTGCAGAAGGCAATGTGAATGAACACTATTCCTACTCACAAGACAATCAGGGTTGTACAAGTAACTGTCATTTTTATCTTCTCCTTACCTGTTAATGAAAATACAGCTGTAAGCTTATTAGTAGCCATTTCTATGATAAATTACATTTTTCATGAAAGAGCTTTGGGGTATTGAAATTATTTCTATAGCTGCAATTTGACACTAGACAATTTGTTATGGCTTTCATTGCAATAGAGAGATCATACTTTTCCTAGATCTGAGCTCTGCCTCTCATATTTATATTTCACTCTATATTCCTTCCAAAATAACTAAGTTTAGTCCAGCTACTAGGCATGATGTTGTGCAAAAAAGTCTTGAATACTTGTCACCTGAGGCTCAGCTCATATTGAAATCATCCATGGACCTTAAGGAGATTAAAAGGAAGTGTTTCCCTCAATGTTAAATGAAAACTTCCTTCTTATAGAAACTTACAGAAAGTAAAAGGCAGATTAAGTCATGAGTGGTATTCCTCCTGTTTTCATCATCATTTCTCTGCTGTTAATTTCACAACAACACAAGTAAATTAGAGCTGTATGAAAGCACACTGTTGTTTCTGAAAATGGCATCTTGAAGTTGCACCTGACTACAGATTTGTCATTTTTTGGCTCATTTATACCTTGTCTTTCAATCTTCCTATCATCACCCCTAGCTATAAGCCAAATTCATCTTGTTCTTGCTTCTGCTACAATTATTACATACATCTCCACTTCTCATTCTAAGTTTTATGATTCCCGTGACTATAGCCTCCCCAAGTCCCTATACTTTAAATCACAAACAAATCCAAAAAGTTATTTTCAGACATCTCTCCAAACAGGCAGAAACGTATTAACAGGTACAAATTTATCAAGCAAGGTGCTTAAGCGGGTTCCCCAATGATATTCCTCAATGAAATTCCTGTGTTCACTGCTTATGGAGAACATGGGAACACCTACCAAGCAAGGTGCTTAAGCAGGTTCCCCAATGATATTCCTCAGTGAAATTCCTGTGTTCACTGCTTATGGAGAACATGGGAACACCTATGTAGCTCCACGGATTCAAACAGCACCGTATTATCTCCTACAGATCACTGTCTTATCAGTAGCATCTTAGCCAGCTGGTCTTCCTTTCAGCCCCCAGTACCTCAAATTTTCCACAGGTTTACCCTTCTCTTCCAGCCCACAACACAAATAACAGTCATTGATTAAAATTTAGAAAGGTCTTAACACCTTCCCCTAAGCCTGTCATATTATACAAGGTTGCCCTACCGTTCCGTACAAGAAAAAGGATTTTATTTCTTTTTACCAGCCAGTACTGTCTGCAGAATAACACAGATAAAGTAATTACCTCTTTCTAAGGAAAATCTGACTAAGGAGAGGTGTGCTAACCAAATCTTAGCAGCAGAGTCATGGAGCAACTCCATAAACCCTATTGCAGATCACCATCAGAGACTACAAGCTCATGTACAGCTTCAGACTCACCAAGACAAACAGATTTTAGTAGTGCAAAAAAGAATTATGTGCAGCTAGAAGACAATCAGTCTTTCTCCTCTGACTCAGATAATAAGGAGAAGAACAGCACTGCTTACATCCCCCCACATATCCATAATAGGTAAACTGGAAGCCAGCATGGTACATGGGAAAAAGACAAACTTTTTTTGAAGAAGATTGGCCCATCTGAGAAGCCTCTTAAGATACAGCAGCCCCAACTGCAACCTACACATGCCTGCCTCCTTAACAGAAAATTGCTATCCTCAGCTTGCCAGACATGGCAAAAATTAGACATGATGGATAGTGGTAAAAATCAGCTGTACTTTTTCATATTCTTCATGTTGTTGTTAGAGAATGTTAATTTTTAGTTCACTTCAACAAAAAATTGTTCAGTCTTCAGAGGGAGAAACCCACTTCTCTACACAGACTCCTTTGGTATCTCTGCTCATGTCCTCCACAGCAAAAGCAAAACAGATTTGACACGACAAGAGAAAAACCAACAAATCAGCAGAGTACCATTCAACTAAAAGAATGATACCAATTTGGTGTTTTTGGCACTGTAAATAGTTAAAACTAAGAACCACTGTTCTTGTTTGTGCCACACCACTCAAAAGTACTGCCAGGATGTGTATCATAGAACGCTATTCTCCTCAGGATAATCTTTGCTTGATTTACATATTTAAAGCTACATCTCCTAATACTCGGAGGTTGTACAGTAGTCAGTGGGAGGCAATAATACTCCCTTTTCAATATGAAGTAATTCCATGATATAAAATAGATGAGTTGAACCTGAACACTAACATGTTACCCAATTTCTTTCATGGTTTTGATAGGAATAGCTGAAAAAAACCCAACCTATATTGACTTAATATTAATACCATGTTAATAAATATGGTAATTTTTGTTGTCATCTCGGCTAACTGGTGTATAAGAACTTAGGTAAGAAGCAAGGGCATTTTTGTGAATTCAGTCATAAAACCCTTTCCTAGCCAAAACATTTAGTTAACGGGTTGATAAGGCAAATAATTTGGGACCTTTTGGCAAATGTTTACATAAGAAACAAATCACCTAGCTTTCTTGCAATCTTCACCATAAGTCTACCTAGAGTCTGAAGTATTTAACCAAATATATGAAGAAAACGTTCCCAATTTTACTTGTGGGGTTATTATGAGACAAAATAAACTTTTGCAGCATATAAATATGCAAGCCAGTTTACTATGAGTCCATAAAGATACAGCATTTATTTTGCATTGAGACACAAAGAAGATGCATTGGGTGTTCCAGAAAAGAGTAAATATACATTAGTAATGTTTTTATATTTTATAAAGCCATATATTCAGCTTTACTGAATACTAAATATGCATTTAATTGTTCAGCCTTAGAATACAGTATAAACCCAGGTTACTTTAAATTTCTGGGGCCCTGACATAGTTTTTAAGCATGGACTGTGCAGCCATTCAGTGAGAGAATGTCAATGCTACAAACATCACCTTGCATTAACACAGCTTAACCTTTCCAACAGTAGAATCATCTAAAGGAGATTTCAGTACAGAAATGGAAAACAAGACTCATTATGATGTTAAGCATTACTTGGCTTCTTTTTAGTGTTCACTTGTATGATCTAAATGGAATAAGACCCTTACAAACTTGTTCATTAATGTTCACGTACAGAAAAAGGTAATTATGCATTTAACTCCAAGATAATTCACTGCCAACACATTTTTCACATAAAATCTTTTAAAATATGGACATAAAATACTAGTAAGAAGAACTATTCCTTCCCTTCTACTTCTTCTGAAAAATTCCACTTTCTCAGAAACAGCCCCATAAAGGAAGGCCATTGAGTAAATAGCTTACTTAACTAACTTTTAAAGGAAAATCTGAAATCAATACATTTGAAATCAAATACATATTGATTTTGCCATTTTCCTCATCAAAAATAAACTGGCTCAGTAAATTATATGAAGCTCTCAAGTCTTGACACAATCCTTAAGACTCACAGATCTAATTCCTTCTATATCTGGTTAATTTTACTGCTGTGACTAGTCCCCCGTTAGCAAGATTAGTTCTGGTGGTAAAATCATGCAAAACCCTTCTGCAAATCTTCAAGTTTTAATGTTCTTTGTTCATAAGCTATTTTTGATGAAAATTTGTAACAGTTATAGCAGCTGTACAATCACCATCTCTAACAATCTCAAAGTCAGGTGAAATGAAACAATACCCCCTCACTTCGATGGACTTTGGCTACAGAGTAATTCTTACTGAACAATTAAGGTAAAGCCAGTAACTTCTAATATAGGGATAATGATGGTTTTAGTACCCTGAAAACTCTTTATAAATATCTAATTTTAATACTGTGATAAATACAGATGCTATGTGTCTGCTTTCTAGGATAAAGCTTTCCTTAATGCGCTCTCATGCCAGGACCTTATCTTGCAAGCTTTCCATTTGACTTCAGTAAGGGCTCTGGAGAAAGGAATAGCATAATCAAGCCCTTAATCAAATTTATTAAAATCCTCATGATATACAACCCAATTAAGGAATACCTCTCCATTCCATAAGAGCTTTTTACATTCCCTATAAAACATTTTCTTCCTCACCACATAAAACTTATTGTATGCATTGCCATCTGTCAGTATGAAGTACTAGCCTTAGAAATGAAAATGAGGTAATTAAATCTACAAGCTATTGCTGATTTAATAATGAAAAGATAATGCTAATTGGCTGAAGAACTTTCGAGCAACTTTCAATCATGTTATTAGCCACATTGTGAAAACCACAGCAATATTGTGATATGCCAGTTTCTAAAAGTAGGATCTTCCTTATCTCATTTGCTGGTACAGTACTTCCCTCAAGTGGTAAATGTATTTCTGCCTATTTTGAAGTTTCTTGCATGATATCAAACAGTAAAAATGCATACCATGTTTCCTAACCATCTCGCATTCTATATTAGAGTTAACTTTTTTTCCCCGCTGGTCTGTGTTGCAACTTCTTTGCTTCAGATGCAGGACCTTTTAATTGTGTCAACCACAGTCCTATACAGTGAATATTATCAGCACATCTCTCTTTCAGATATATATGACACATTTCAGAGCACAACATCCCTGCTTCTATTAAGCTGAACCTCACAAGAGGCAGCTCACCGGTTCAGACATGATCCCTAGTCCCATGCCTCAACACACCTCCTCAACACCTTAATTAAAGACAGCATGACCTAGTGAAAATTCTGCAAGTTTGTGATAGAGCTCCGTTCGCAGAAAAAAAAAAAAAAAGAAAAAAGTTGCTTAACAGTTAAGCTCTGCATAGTTAGAAATGTGAGATTTTCTATATTGATATAGTCTACCCTCTCCTCCATAAGCACCTCTATCACCGACAATCTTTTATTTTTCTATGTTTTTGGCCAGACCACTTCTGCATCTTTAAGTACTAATCGGATATGACTCAAAATGTATTTTCTCTCATGGAGATTATCCTGGGTGAAAGCAGACTTAAATGTTTTCACAACCCCATTTACATATCTCTTAAACTTGTTTCCTCTTGTGGGATTGGGTTTTCCACTGCTTTGTATGCAACTGGACATGTGCAAGGAGAAAAATGCTATGAAAATGGTAGCAATGTGAACTTGCTCTACCTGTGTATACTTATAAAAATAGAAGTAAAAGGCAACAGAAAAGTGTGCTTCTAATCCCTAGTCATCTAAGCCCTCATCATCCATACAAAGTCTCCTTCAATAATTCAGAGAGTTTTCTAGAGAAAGACATCCTCTTTTCTCATAATGAATGTAAAATTCTACCAGTAAATTAAGAACTCCACCAGAAATTCTCTATCTGGAACTCCACCAGTAACTTCCATTCAATAAAACCTTCAATATATTCACACATATTACAATTTCTCTATTTCTCTAGATCTGTTCAGTATTATAATCTCCCACGCAGAATCATATCAAATTCAGGTAGGTGATTCCTCTCAAACTTTCTTTGTTTCTAAATGTTCTGTTTTCAACATCAGATACCAAATAAATCAGGCACAATCTACTTACGGTAAGCTAATGAATTATTTTATTCCTTTTCTCTTTTAACCTCTGTATATTTAATTATTGGTAGCTTTAAATTTGTTCTGCACCTGGGAATAACACTCGAATAGTCCTCAGACCATGATGGCAGCCTGCGTAACTCCTGACACTCTCATGGTATGTGTGTTTGTGTGTTTGTGTCTGTGTGTGCGCGTGTGTGTGGAAAGAGCGGGAAGAGAGAGGTGGTTGACAACTATACCATATCACTTAGTTTTGACAGAGTTATTACAACTACTTGTTATGGGATTTGTGACTAGGGATCATGTCATAAAGCTCTTTGAGATTAGCTTCCTCCTCAGTTGTAGAATTTCCTCCATTAGCAGCCATCCTGTGTTTGCGCCCAATTCAATTTTTTCACAACCAAGGCAAACCATCACAGATTCTGTATGTATCCCACAGTACCTTTATAGTCAAACTGGGCAGATAGGGACTGGCTAAGCAAACAATAAAGTGGGTGAAAAATGGATTGAATTGCTGGCTCAAGGGGTTGGGATCAGCAGTACAAAGTCCAACCGGCAGCAGTGTCCTTCAAAGTCTGATACTCAGGCAAATACAGTTGAATTCATTCATTAACATTCATTAGCCTGGATGTTGAGACTCTTCACAAGTTTGCAGATTATAACAAATTGGATAAAGTGATTCACACCCTGAAGAGCAGGGGTGCTATTCAGGAAGACCTCAGCAGACTGGAGTAATGAATCGATAGAAACTCATTACCTTCTCAAACGAAAAAGCAAAATCCTGCACTTGGATGCAATGCAACGGTACAGCCTGTGGTCCAAGTGGTAGAAAGCAGTTTTGCCAAAAAGGATCTGTTGGTCCCCCTGAACAACGGTTTGAACACAACTCAGCAGTGCACCCTTGCTGCAAAGAAGGCCAACCACATAGAGGGCTGTATTAGCAAAAGAATAGCCAGCAGGTCGAGGCAAGTAATTCTCCCACTCTATTTAGCTCTTCTGAGACTGCATGTAATGACCTACATCTGGTTTTGGACTCCTAAGTAAAAGAAAGACATTTATATACTGGGACAAGTTGAGCATAAAGCCATCAAGATGGTTATGGGGATATAGCTCTTACATAGAAGGAAAGGCTGAAAGAAATGGACTTGTTCAGTCTTAAGAAGCAGAGGCTAAAGATGCTATTGCTGTAGACAACTGCCTAGAAGGAGGGTATAGGAAAGACAGAGCCAAGATCTTCTCGGAGGTGCAGAGTGATAAGTTGAGAAGCAACAGACACAAGTTGCAACACGGGAAATTCCGATCAAATATCAGAGATCAGAGATCAGAGAAAAGCTCTTCACAATGAGATCTGTCAAACATTACAGCAGATTCCTCAGAAAGGCTGGAAATCTCCATCCTTGGAGATTTTCAAAACTTGACTGAACAAGGCCTTAAGCAAACTGTTCTAAAGTTGGCCTTGCTTTGAGCAGGTGAGTGGACTGGAAGATTTCCAGAGATCCTGTCTAACCTATATTATCCTATGACTCAGCCCTACTGAACAGTGCCCACACTTCTTCACTCCTTTTTCTTCTCAGTATATGTGCACCTACAATTGCTTCGGGGTTTTTTGGGGAGTTTTCTTCTCTTTTTTTGAGATTTCCTTTGCAAAATTTAGCTCAAGCTTGACTTTTGGCAATTCTTGGTTACTCCTGCTCTTTCTGTCTCCCAAGATATGGTTTTCTGTGCTGAACAATCTGTTTTCCTCCACTCCTTTTCAGTATTCTGATTGCTTTCAAAATCCTCCTAAAAGGAAAATACTCATTAACTTACCTCAGTGATTTTATTTATTAAATCATATGGAACCCTTCTATAAAAGTGCTTTCTGTATGTTTTTATAAATTTAACTTCAAGAAAACTGAAGCCTTGCCCACATTTTCACCCCTGATCACTTCAGACCAGTTAACATTGAAAAGAAATTTCCTACATTTCTCAATTTTGCTACTAAAATTAAAAACCTCAGCTATGGCCTGAGGAAAGTTTAGCGTACCATTTAACTTAAGCTGAAAAACCTCAGATTTATTCAATCCAACTTTATCAATTTGTTGCTTTAGAAGATTTGCTATAAATAACATAGGCAGATATTTTCAGTTGTGGATATGCACCTCCGTGTATGAGATGCTTGTTTGTAAGATAATGACTTAGAAAAGCAGAGGGATGCAAAAGAAGAACCAGAAGTAGGGAAGTGATACCTACCTAACCAGGTAAGCAATAAATGGCAGTTTTGCCAGGAGAACAACAGTAAGTAAAGGTAAGTTTGGGGGAAAAAAAAAAAAAATATCCTGTAACTTGAATAATTTTAGATTACAATTAGCTTTACTAGCTACTGGTGTATTACAGACAGTAAGTGGTTGCTACAGTTCTTTTCCCACTTAATCTTTTCAAGTGATACCTACCTAACCAGGTAAGCAATAAATGGCAGTTTTGCCAGGAGAACAACAGTAAGTAAAGGTAAGTTTGGGGGAAAAAAAAAAAAAATATCCTGTAACTTGAATAATTTTAGATTACAATTAGCTTTACTAGCTACTGGTGTATTACAGACAGTAAGTGGTTGCTACAGTTCTTTTCCCACTTAATCTTTTCTTTAATGTTGTGATAAAGAAACCATTGTGCAATGGATGCCTGGAATGGTATTATTACCTTTTTTTTTTTTTTCTGCGTTTAGAGAGCATCCTTTCCCTTTTCCAAAGCATCAGGCTATGTTATCTCCTGATCCTGTCTATACTTCTTTTGAAGGCATACACAATCCTTAGGCTGCATTTACCTTTTGCAAAGATGTGATGCCTAGCATCAGGCTGTGGATCATACCAACATTTTATAGGGTTACCATAGTTCCTTGTACAGAAAAATGTCTTATTGTGCTGTTGTTTCAAAAATCTGAGCTTATATATTTTCAGGAACAAAAAAGAATTCCAGAAACTTTCATTGACAAATCTTGCCAAATACAGTTTTCTATCCTTATCCAGCTAAACAATATTTTAAAGTTCATCATTTATATTTAAAGAAAGCTGAGGAGTAATACTCAGGCCAGAATTGTCCAACCTTTTCCATATGCAAATCACTTCATAATTCAGAAAAAAACAGCACCGTAGCTCCCTGCCTTTTCACTGGTTTGTCCGATGATATTTTTAATGACTATCAGTTGGATTCCGTAGAAAAACTACATGAGTTCAAGAAAGTAAAAAAAGAATAGGCTGCTCTGATGTTAGGATGACTGGGCCGTTTTGAACATGCTTATGGAATATCATATTCGGGGAGACTTTCTACATAGATGACAGTGCAAGATAAGGCAGAACAGTAGGGACTTAAATAAAAGTCTTTTCAAGCCATTGTGAAGCTGAGCAGCCTTGCTGTTATCATTAGGTTTTGCTGTAAGTTCTAGTTGGTCTGATCTACCTTTTTGTAAAATGTTCCTTATTCATTCACTAAAAGGCCAAAATGCAAGCAGAAATTTTTTTTTGCAGAATAACAAAAAATCCCTTTCATCCTAGAAGTGTTAGCTAGCACCTGCTTGGGCTGTTTTTTCTAGAGGTCACCATATGATAAAATATAATAAACCAAAAGCAAAATCTAGCAACTCATAACCTCAAAAGGAAAAAACAAAACAAAACAAACAACCAGGTTTATGTTTTTTTCTCTTCAGTGAAGTATTGCTTTCCTGCTACTGTGGTGGTGCACTGCTTTGACTGTTCATTACTAGTTCGCCATCAGAAGCATTTCAGCACCAAGCTCCAGGCACAAACAAAACAGAGCAAAAGAAGCAGAGTGCAGTAGCTGGGAGGGGGAATGAATATTCCTTACACTACTCACTTAAAAAACAAAGGACATTATAAATCCCACTCTCAGGAACCATCAATAAGGCAAATCCACACAGAAGACTGCATTTTAAATGTGACATATTCTTGCTGCAACCATACTCAAGATGTTCAAGACTCAAGAGCATAACTACTGAAGTGTTTTTTGGTTTTTTAATCTGGATTCTCTTTAGCTGAGTTACCTACAGCAGCAGTTTCTCAGCAGATCTGAGAGAAGATGCATAATCACAGACAGAAGAAGAGCAGGGAGTAAGAAGCTTTACAACACATAGCCTAGCATTTTTGATATTGCTGTTGGAGTAGATAGCATGTGCATCTAGATAGCATAATGTTTCCTGAATTCCTAATGCCCACCTGGGACATAACCCCTAATGCAAGTTTGAGAAGATAAGGGAATGTGTCAGACCCTAGGTGCTCCCCGCTAGTAGCTTGCTGTTCCTTGCTGTAGCTGCCTCCTGCTTGATAATCCATTTTACCACTCTGTCCCACCAGAGTTATGTACATGGGACCCAGCTGGCTTAGTCATAGCTGCATTCTCTTCTTTAACTCTATTTTCAAAATATAACTACTCATTTGAAAATAATAGGACATTTATCCTGGGGTAGTATTTATAAAAGCAGTCATTCACTTTGAGCACTTGTAATTTCTGTCCGTCAAACACTCAAAGCAAGAGGTGAAAACAAACAAACAAAAAATTATAACATGGCTAGTAATGCTGGGCAGCATCTCACATTAGACCCCATAGATTTCTACAGGCTTGGGTAGAGTGTTAATACTTGCTGCTTGCTCCCTATATTATCAAAAAATAGCTCTTCAGACAGTGCTCCCTAGGTTGTCTCTCAAAGGAAATAATTTTCTCTTCTTTTTATGAGGTATCAAAGGCAGAGAGACAACATAGGCTTTCCCCCTCCATTTATTTCTATAGAGAGGAGCACTCAATCCCATAGTTTATCCTCCCTGTATGGTCTCAGTGGAAATAACAGAACCCTGAAATAGGGCTGGAAGGGATACTTTGAGGCTGTCCAGGCAAGCTTTGAACATTACACTTACCTATGGGCATAGGAGAGCTGACACTTCATCCTTGGAAATATCCCAACCACCTCTCCTCAATGGTTCTGGAGCCTGTCAGTGATGTGGGTACATCTTCACCTCATAGGGCCATAGTCACTGGCCAGACAAAATAAAGGCCAAAGCACCCTAAAAATGATCCTGCTCCAATTGTTGCCTCTCAGGTCCAAATTTTTGAGAAGAGCTCATTCTTTCAGTCCTTGAAAAAGAAAACTTTAGAGATGCTTTTTGAAAAGGCACAGCTGGCCAGATTTTCAAAAGTGCTCAACTCCCAACAGCTTTTACTGTTCTCAGTGGGAGCTATTGGCTTTTTTTAAAAGTCATATATAAAATTAAAACTAATTGAATTCAGTTTACCCTCTGGCCTGCATTCCTGACAGCTGTGACTAGAGTGTTATACCTCAAGCTTGTCGATCAATGAGCAGCATCCCTCCCTGAGAACAGCCCAAATTTAGACCCTCTGAGACTGTAGGGGGCATGTGCCATCCTCCACAACTGCTCATCTCCTAGCAGCCACCTCTGGTGAATACCTGGGCTCCACCAGCATCTGGTAGTAACCCAAGGTTTCCCTTCCTTATAAAACCGCAGCCAACACACTTGGCTGGCTTGGCAGTGAAATGCTTTGGCATGCTGTATGGACTCCAATTATTTTTCAGCTGAAATAGAGCATAATGCTTAGTGAGTTTCATTGCATACTGCTAAATTATTGCACTGGGCCACTCCTAAGGGCTGTTTCACATTTAGTTTGAGTGCGTGCAGAACAGCACCGTGTCTGTACAAAGCTCCAGGAGTAAAATGGGAAACCTGGAGAAACTTAGGACTCTCCAGATTTTCAGGGTAGGCTTGCCAGGGTTCATTGTTTAAGTTTCATCTGGCTGGCTGGGTTTTATTTTGCTCACCTAAGATTTCTACCTCCTATACTTTCACCAAAAGCCATCCAGGGATTTAAAGCAGCCTCCTAACCCCAATATCATTATTTTCCCTACCAAACACTTCTGAATGGAGCTGGCTGACCCACTTCCCATTTGAAATGATCTTGCCATTAGGTATCATATGAAAGATGATAGCTCTCCTTGCCAACAGCCAGCAGTTTCTCACAATCTTTTGAACAGCTAGGAACCATGAAATGAAGAGCTATGCTAATGCCTCGTGCTCTTTTGGGCATGCCTTTAAGTGAGTATCAGGAAGAATATCTGTGTACCACTAACAATTTGACCACCTAAGGCTTTTCTGCCTTGGACTTCTTCTAGGATGTCACAACTGCTTCTTCCATAAAACAAAATATTTAGACAAATAGGAGTGACTCATCGCATCAGTCCAGCTAACACTGTACGCAACGCAGCTGCACATGCAATTGAAATGCATTTAAACACCTCATCCCATTATCTTTGTTTTCCTGCAATGATTGCCCCAAAACTCAGTCATAGCTATTCAAGAGAGGGGCAGCAGGATGTTCAGAACTACTCCAGAGCAAGGGCTTAACTTGTGCTTCTAAGCTCATCAGAAAATCTTAAAACACTTCACTAATAATTACACAATCTAGCCCTAAATTAAAGACAGTACTACACTGAAATTGTAACCTTCTGTGAGACACAGATTTTGAAAACAATGTTTATTTGGCCACTAGCAAGAAACAAGAATGTGAATTAGAGAATTGTTTAAAACAGTAATAACAAGCAGATACAATCAGTGCTGTTACAATTTGCCAGAGAATTAGGAGTTCAGGTCTAAAAAATCAAGCCTACACAAACTATGCTAAGACTCCTATTTGTACTGAATGGCCACACTAGGATCTAGCAGAGTAGAAGGAACCAATATGTCACTTAATATTTGATAATGTCTTAGGGACAAAAAACTTTGGTCAAATGTTAAAAATACTATTGAAATGTTTGGAACTGCAAATAGCTGCACTGGAATTGCAATGGTAGCTTCATCTTTCACCAATGGACAAGCTAGAAGTGCATTTTAGAAAAGTCTCATTTCTGCTTTCTAGTTTGCAGTCATTATAAACTTTATGACACAAAAAAATTGTGTCTCACAATTTAAAAGACACATGGCAAACACAGGCCAGTACCAGCCTATGTTGCAGCAATGGTGAAGAAAGAGTGAAGGTGAACTTATGCTTTATAAGAATTAGGGGGTAGAAGAAGACTCAGCATATGCATTTTTAAGACAGAGATTGTTCCACATAAGCAGTTTCTATGCTTCTGTCCAATGAATCACATCAAAGTGTACGTTAAAGTTGAAAATTTGGACATTCGGGAGTTGGGAATTCCAAAATCTATTCAGAAATTCATGACACAAAATTCTGGCCTGAAGAGTTACTGTTTTATACAGCTGTAAGCTACTGAAAATAAATAAAACTTTACTAGACCTAACATTAGAAATCCCACCTATAACAAATGGCTAAAATGAAAACTGTGTGATACTACAATGGAAAGAAATGAAATATCTAGAGGAAACGCACATAAATTTACTATGAGCAGGTTAATTTTTTTTTTGTTGGTTACAGGTTATATTTGCTTGTTTGTCAATGTATAGATTATGCAATTCCTAGATATAATTTAATGTTTTTATTCTGAAGACAATAATAATAATAATAAAAAAATGCTACTCTTAGCTTCAGTGGTTAGTTAATTTTGACTCCACACAAAGGAAATGGCAGAAACTGTAAACTCTGCTTAGCGAAACTAATACCAAAATCTGTATTTCATATACAGAACCTCTTAGGTCCAGGGGGTGTTTCATCTTTGCAACCAGTGATGTGTACCTTCTCCATCAACTGCACTGCTTCATGTCAGCATATCTCTGCAGGCCAGTTTTTTATTTAATTTGTATTTAATACTTACATTTCAATAAGCAGCATGCAAGCAGTCTTCATAACACATTTGTAATTACAGTCTTTTCACCAGATCTAAGAGAAACTGTATTAAGTTTTAACACTCTCTTTCAGAGCTTTCTAAACCAAGACCAAGCATTAAGTTCTTTCTAAATCAGGTTCAGTAAATGTTTATGTACATGCATAAGATTTCAGGCATGCATAACTGCTTGTAAGGCAGAGATTTGTGATGTAGAATGGGAAGGGATGAAGGAACACATCATGCACTCACCAATGAAAAAGTAAATCCAAGATGAAAAGGAAGTATTTATTCCTAGTGACTACATTAAAACCCCATGTTACCAAAAAACCAAAAAACAAAAAGTGTGTGCGGAGAGGTGGAGGAGGGGACAGGCAAGGAAAAGAATATAATCTTTATAACATCAGAGTCGCACAACAAAAGAGCTCTTAGACAAAGCTCGGTTTTGGCACTATTAGTCAAGACAAAATATATGTATTGTTCCACTGCTGTAACAATGCATCATGGCATGGTGACAAAAACAGCTAGCAACAATTTTTTTGGAGCGCAGTCTTCCCCTCTGCCTCACAACCTATGAGGTTTTTTTCTTTTGTTCCTTACAAAAAACTGGCACAAGGAGATGGGGTGGGAGAATGCTATAGCAAGTTTTATTCGCTCTTCACTACTTACATAACTATGGGTTTTGAAAAGTTCAGTCTACATTGCTTTTGGCCTTATGTTTCCTAAATGTATAGCAATTAAGTTCTATAAGTCCCTCATAATTCTTTGCCTCAAAAGCCTGTGATTATTTTTATTCTTTCATGATATCCTTTTCTGCCCTTAGATTTTAGCCCTGCTTCTCATTCTGCACCTTAATTGCCCAGGCTGATAATAGTCCAGTTCCCTTGAAAACCCGTTTAGACCATCTCCTACCACGTAGTACAAACCTAGGAAAATACAGTTTTATTTTATAAAAATCCAAATGTAATTTTAAAATTATGCTTAAATATACACTTTATTAGTTATTCAATCTTAGCCATTCTGGAAGTTAGCCAAAATAGCAATTGTCTACTTTCTTTCTTCTACAACCTGTTAAAAAATTTAGTCAAATTTCAGCTTGACATCATTTTTCTGATTCAGTTTTTGTCTCTCTGAATCTGCTCTAGATTTTCCATTTCATAACCAGCAAAAGTGGTCTTAAAAGTCTGTGATATTCCGTGGCTGGCACTTAGGTGAAAAGGGGCTTAATTTTCATCAATAGTAATTTCATACTGGAATAACTGAAAGTAGATGAAAACTTGGCTTTTTAATATGGGAGACTTCTAAATCCTGAAGAACAGAGTGGCAGAACCCGGCCATGCTGTGCTTGATTCTGTAACTGAACAACCCTGGGGTAGGAATAATTAAGGAACAAATATTTTTGTTATATCATATCCATTGGGAAAAAAAATCTGTCAAGAACAGGACTTACCTACATTCTAGAGTTTTAGATCCTCCAACATTTTTAAAATGATCAGATCACCTGCAAAGTTTCCCACATTCTCTACATTAGCTTTCTTCAAGCAAGCTATTCCCAACTCTATAGCACCTTTAAGTTCCTTTAAAGATACAGAGGAGGGGAAATACGTCTTGAAGTTCATACAGACAAATTCAGCATGACACCTTTTCCACTACATAGCCTGATACTTTATCTTATTTCATCTGGATGAATCAACAGGTATGCACTTAAACACATGGAAAGATGAAGCATGGAAAGATGAAGCACAGTAAGAAAAAGAAGCCATGCCATACACTTAGAAAGATACAGCAGGTTTGTGTGGGAAAGTAGATGGGGGGGGAAGAAATATTAGCATCAGAAGGTATACAACAACAATAAAGTGAAAAAAACCCTATGGTACACCACCTGAAATTCAAATGGTGAAAAAGCAATCACAGAAATAAATGAGAGGAGACCAAACGGACATGGACTGAGTTCTAATCCCATCCCTTCCACAAATAGTCCTGTAAACATTTAAAAACAGTGAGATCATCTTGTCTAGCCCTGCAGTGATAACAATATGCAATGAACCCCTTGCTGTCTGCCAGGAACAAGACTAGGAAGGCTTACAGACTGTGCAGGGTTCCCCCTCTGCAGGTACCCACAGAGAGATGCTCTTCTCTCTCCTTGAACTGAGTAAGCAGCTGCCCTCCTTACTCACAGCACACTGTCCTCTATGTTTGGTTCATTAAAAAAAAAGAAAGAAGGGATCATGAAAAATCATCACATGAAGGACAGCAGAGAAGAATGAGGCATGAAGCACCAAAGAACAGTGGCTGGAAGGTGCTGTAGTTACATTGCCAAATTAACCATTTTAAAATAAGATTTTCTTTTTTTATTTTTAATGAAAATTTTAATAACCATTTTTCCAGTCAGTTCCAGTGAAATATATTGATTTATAACCTATTAAATATGTGATATTCCCCTTGTGGCATAACACTATGTGAGTTTACTGAAGTACACTACATTTCCCTTCCTTAGGGAATCAATTATATCATTAAAAAAAGACACCAGTTTAGATGCCATGGTTTATTAACCTACCTTTAGTAAACCCATTAAATTTTGTTACATTTTGTCCTGTTTCTCAAGTACTTCAAGTAAAGCTCAAATTAAATTTTCTTTCAAAATGTGCCTGTTGTGGTCAAACCAATTTGTCTACACTTGCCTGGATCATTTCTTTCATGCATTTCACAGAATTGCACAACAGCCGGAGTTGGAAAGGACCTCTGGAGATCATCTTAGTCCAATACCCTGCTTAAAGCAGCATCAGTTAGGGCAGGTTTTTCAGACCTGTCTCCAGTTATGCTTTAATTATCTCCAGGGATGGAGACTCCACAAACTATCTGAGAACCTTGTTCCGGTGTTTGACCACCCACAGCAAGAAAGTTTTTCCTTATGTTTAAATGGAACTTCCTGTATTTCAGTCAGTGCCCATTGCCTCCCGTCCTTTCACTGGACACCCCTGAGATGAGGCTGGTTCCACTGTCATGAATCCCTCCCATTCAGGTATTTGAACACATTGATAGTATCCCCCCTGAGTCTTCTCTTACTGAGGTTCAACAATCTCAGCTCTCAGCCTCTCAAAGGCTCATACAAAGGTGTGCCAGATGCTCCAATACTTTAATCAACTTTAATGACCCTTCACTGGACCCACTCCAGTATGCCCATGTTTCCTTGTACAGGGAGGTGCAGAATTGGGAACAGCACACCAGCTGCGGTATCACCAGGGCGGAGTAGAGAAGAAGGATGCCCTCTCAGTCTACTGGCAACACACTTTGTAACGCATCCCAGGAGGCTGTGGCCTTTGCTGCAAGGGCACGTTGCTGGCTCATGTTCTGTTTGTTCACCAGGGCACCCAAGTACTTTTTTAGCAAAGCTGTTTTCCAGCCAGTCATCCCCTAGCCTGTGCTGGTGCAAATTTAAATATAGATTATACAGCAGATATCCTCCCATTCCCTTTTTCCAACTGGTTTTCCTGCCTTTGTCTCTTGTGTTAAAATCATGATCATACTGGAGGAAAAGTATTGTCTTTGGTAAACAGAATCTCATTTTTACTACACAGATGTGTCAGTTATTTTGGGGGGGGGGGGTATGTTTTAAAATCTTTCCATTGTTTTAAATTTCTTTTTAAAAGCCTAATTCAGAATTATTTTTTGCAACCTTTTATTTAAACTTTACAGCTACAAAAATACTTTCTTAATCATTGTGAGCTGTCTTCTAATGTTTGATGCCTTTTTTGAGCTGATTAAGTCTAATTATGTCCAGAGACCTTTCCTAGTATTTTTTTCATGCATGCTTTGGATGCAAACTCACAATAATTTTTAAAACTTTGAAATGATAAGCCTTTTCTGTGTTTAACTCCCAAAGCTCTTCAATCCAGCATACTTCATTAATTGACACCCTTCATTTCTCAAAGATTACCTTATTGCAGTAAAAAACTTTATTTGCAGACGATTTTTTATTTATTGGATATGGCATATTTGCTGTCAGTATTGTTTCCATGATAGCAGACCATTTCAAGAAATATATCTGAAACAGCGTGTTATTTAGGGTTTAGTTGTTTTGCTTCATAATGCCTGGCGCTATGACTCACAATCTTGCAAGGATACTTCCATAAACGTAGTGCACCTTGCTCTGTATGTACCAGTTAGTTGACAATGTATACAGTGAAAAGAAAAATAAAATCAATAATGTCTTTATGTTCAATGTTTATAGAAAGACGACTTCTTTGAAACTGTTTTAAGATACTGCTTTATCTGCAAATTAAGAACATCCATTCCTCGTGTCTGGATTTGATAATCTTTCCCCTTCAAATAATGCCCAAGAGGATCACATTAATTTTAATTTTCTTGTTATTCAGTGTCAGTTTTGTCAAGTGAGACCAAGTCTCTTTCCATATAAAGAATGATGGTTTGCATAGTGTTTGAAAGATATCCTTCAGCTAAGCATAAGTAAACACAATAAGCTATTTTAAATAATAATTTATAGTAAATAAAAACACAGTTTTTCTGCGTTAGCAATCAAGTGGAAGGGTCAATAAGGTAGTATACCTTATCATTGTCCCAAATCCACTATCCCAAAAGGCCTGGTAAAATCTCCTTGTTGATCTGCCTAGGTATGAGTTGCACACACAAGAACAACAGGCAAAGTAATAGTAATGATGAATATTTGTCTCACAACAAATTCAAGTAGAAAAAAGCTCTTTGCTTACAGAGTGTGTTTGGGAACATCTTAAACCTGAAATTTCAATAGTATGCTGCATTATGGATCAGAGAAACTGCATTAATTTTTTTCTCAATGTTTTATTAGATCACTGGCCTTGGTAAAATTACACCTGAAACCAGTAGGAGTCAGTTAACTGAGCCCTTCTAGGGAACTCACAGATGGGCTGGATTTCCTTTACAAGAACTTTAGTTTAGTATAATTTTACCATTATCACCATCCTCATCTTTGGACAAGGCAATGGATATACTAAGGCCCCTCTGCACACAGTCCACAGCTAGTCTTCAGGCTAATGGGGAGTCAAACTAGATCCTATCAGAAATCAAAGCAGTCATAGGACTGCCTAACCCATGCCATCCAAGAGCTTTCATTCCTTTCCGTTGATTTACAATCAGGCCATGATAGGAGCTGCAGAAAACAGGAACTGGAAGGAAGGAAGGAAGGAAGGAAAGTCTGAAACCAAGCAGTGAGGGAGTGACAGTAGAGGAGGAAACAGATGTAAGAACTGAATTTACTGGGTGGACCCAGAAAAAAAAAGAAAAAAAAGAAGTCACCTGACTTGAGGATGGCTTTTGTAATGCATTGACAGGAAGACAGAACTGAGGCTGTATTTTTGATACAGCATTTGTAAAGCAAAGCAGTCTGACTGAGTGTCCTGGTTTTGGCTGGGATAGAGTTAAATTTCTTCCTAGTACTGTGTTTTGGATTTAGTATAAGAAGAATGTTGATAACACACTGATGTTTTTAGTTGTTGCTAAGTACCCTGCTAGTCAAGGACTTTTCAGCTTCCCATGCTCTGCCAGGTGCACAAGAAGCTGGGAGGGACCATAGCGGGGACAGCTGGCCCAGCTGGCCAACAGGGTATTCCATACCATGTGATGTCATTGCTCAGTATATGAATGGTAGGCGTGGTCCAGGAAGTAACGATCACTACTTGGTTATCGGTCAGCGCGGGTGGTGAGCAATTGCATTGTGCATCACTATTTTTGTATATTCTATCATTTTTTTTTTCCCTTCCTTTTCGGTTCTATTAAACTGTCTTTATCTCAACCCACGAGTTTTCTCACTCTTACCCTTCCGATTCTCTCCCCATCCCACTGGGCAGAGGGGTAGTGAGTGAGCGGCTGTGTGGTATTTGGCTGCCTGCTGGGTTAAACCACGACACTGAGATATTAAATATTTTCAAATATTAAAGTAAGTTAATTTTTCTATTTGCAATGTAAGAAACAAGTATCAACACTTTCAAAATATTTAAGTTATTTCAAGAAATGAGGTCCGACCTATTTTCCAGGCAATTAATCTCAATAGGAAAATCAAGCACAAAACAGAAAAATCAGGTCCAAAAGAAGCAAAACAGAGTGCAACACTTGGTCCACCAAGTTGTCTATGCTTTCTCTAAACCACTGTAATTTGTTATGCAAAGAAAAGATGGCAACTGGTCTCTATGGGTTAGGAAAGACTTTGACTGATGTTCAAAGAACCACCCCATCAGGATGATCTTTACTGTTGTCTGGGAGGGAGAGGGATTGGAGGGAAGAGGATTACACAGACTGCCGTGCCAGTAAGGTGGCCATTTTAAACATGAGACTGATTTTAATCGTAAGATTTTAGCTAAATTTGGCAATTGGGACAAAGATAGTGGTAAACTATAAAACTGTTCTTGCACTCTGGCATCACACAGTTGTAAAAGCTTTGTAATGTCCTCCTTTGATTTTCTGGTTTGACTTCATGAAACTTTAAGAATAGAAGAAAACCATGTGGAGGGTTGAATTTTGAACAGTTATCCTTACCTACAAAGGAACAGCTAAAGGCACATACATACCACTCCATCATCTTTCAGTGGACTGCTTAACGGAAGAGGAGACGCACTAGAGGTTTCTTTTCACTGTTTAAAGAGGTAATATTCTGTCTTTATTTATATCATTAGCTATGCACCAGTCTCTGAGGCTAGAGTTGGAGTATGCCACTGGAAGTTGTTAAATTAGCCCGTGCATCCAAACAAGCTTTATATTTTCACTACATGAACAATAGATATTGAAAGAAGCAGTGAATCTGGCATCATGCATTAATAACTGAAAGTCTACTCTCACTAAATTCAGTTGTACAATACCCAGGTGACATGAATAGGAAGAAAAGTTGACTTGAATAACCTGGTAAGAATTCAAATTTATCTATTACATTAAATACCATAGTGTGAAGGAGCTTCCAAACACAATGCCATCTTATCCCTAAATTAAGTGAATCATGAAAATCAGCAGATCAGCAGGGAAGTGTTTTTCAATTAAGCATGGTAATAGCTGCAAAAGTTGAGCAGTTCAAACTGACTTCTTTAGCTCTTTAAGCTTGGAGTATGTGGAATTTCAATCTTCATGGGATGGATGCCCAAAGGAATTTAATGTAAATGCAGTTTATTTCTTTAAAATTGCAGACAGGATTGCAGTATGCATCAAATAAAAAAATTCTTGGCAACTAGCTTAACTGACTGTTGTTTCCACAGCCAATTTGTGTAAATTTTGTCCCAAATCTGGGCTTCTGTTTTGACCTTGGAGATTAATAGCATGAAATTTACCCTATAAATATGCTCAAAAGAAGGTAAAAAATATACTCCAAGATACAGGAGTTTGTCAGCAGCACGCAGGAAAGGGAAAATACTCTACTTTTCCTTAAGTTCAAGTATCTGCATTAAATTAAAATCCAGCAGACTTCTGGAGATTTATTTTTCAACCTGAGACTTTGCTGTAACCCTCTAACCTGTTGTTATAGTCTTTGACTGGGTGCAATGTGATAGTAAGTCATCTGCAGTAAGTACAGATTTAAGGACTAAGACTTTATTACTCACTCAGGCAGAACTCTCATTAATTTCAAGTACTGATGAACAGAACCTGTAGGAATGAGTCTTTCCATTCAGTTTAATAGGAAAGAGACCTGCATCATCTTTAATGTTGTCAATAAGAAGCTTAGGCCTCAATTTAAGAAAGCACTTAATTGTATCCATATTCAGGGTGCTGAGGCATGTGCTTAACTTTAATCGTATGCTTAAGTCCCATTTACATGATTAAAAAACGCAAGCTGTAGTAGTGCCCTAGAAAGAATGTTTCCTTGAATAAAAATCTTAATAAGTAAAACAAACAAGACCAACAATCAGCAGCCCTGCCTTCTCTTGTTTCTAAGTTCAAAGCTCTCTTTTGAAAAAGACCACTAATTTTTATTTTGGCAGAGTCTCACGAGCATTAGATACCTTTTTCTTAAAATCCTGGCTCTGATCTGCACTGTTCAGCCTCCAACAGTTGAATAAAAAAGCATCCAGTATTCCTAGTCAAACACCATTTTGATGTCTAGACAAAACAATGATCTATTCCTTTACAAAAGATAAGCAGTGATTTCGTTTACTTATATCTTTGGAGAAGAGGAGTGGAAGCTAGAGGAGCAGGCTGATGTTATTGCAAGGTTGATCTCTATCATCTCTGGAAGGACACTGAGATCTGGAAAGGGCCGTGAGAACTGGAGAAAGAACAATTTTGGATCCATTTTCAAAGAAAAGACAAAAGGATAATCAAGGACTCAGCGTCACTTTGGTCCCTTGGAAAGTGGTTTTGAAACCCATTTCTGAGCAGATAAAGGAGAAGGAGGTGATTGTGAGCAGTCATTATGGATTTACCAAAGGTGAATCATGCCACACCAACCTGATTTCTTTCTGTGAGAAAATGACTAGACTTGTGGACAAGAGACTTGTCTATGTCATTTGCCTTGACTTCAGCAAAATACAAGTTGGATGGTCTGGCTCAGAGGGTCCAGCTAGCTAATGAGTCATACTCTACCGGGAAACCTGTAACAGCTGGAGTACTGCTGGAGTCTATACTGGGACTACCCTGTTTAACATCTTTAAAGAAGGACATGGAGGAGGTGATGGAATGCTTGCTCATCAAGTTTGCAGATGACATCAGCTTGGGGAGAGATCAGTCAATATGCTCAAATCCATGGCTGCCATCCAGAGGGACCTAGACAGGCTGAAGGAACAGGTCTATACGAACCTCATGAAATTCAACACGGACAAATGCAAAGACTTGCCTTTGAAACGGAAAACTCCTTGCAGTAGTACAGACTCTACTGAAAAGGCCTTTTGGTGTCTGTGTAGACAGCAAGCTGAACATGAGCCAGGACTGTGCCTTGGCAGAAAAGGCCACCAACATCCCGGGCTGTATTAACCAGTGCTTAAACAGTGGATCAAGGGAAATGATTACCTCTGCTTCTCAGCACTCATTAGCCTGCATCTAAAATATTGTGTCCAGTTTTGGGCCCTCCAGCAGAAAAAATAAATTGCTCAACTTATGTGAGTCAGGCAGAGAGCCCTGGAGCGCTGTCCCGTGCAGAGAGGCTGAGAACAAGGCTTGCTCAGCTTGTTTAAGGAGGTCATGAAGAAGACAGAGCCAGGCTTTTAACAGTGGTGCATGCTGGGAGGATGAGAGACAATGGGCACAAGTTGAAACAAGAGATATTCAGGCTGGATATAATGAGAAGCTTTTACACCATGAGAGCGGTCAGGCAGTGTCCAGAAAGGTTTTACCATTTCTATCCTTGGAGGTTTCCAAGACCTGACTGGATAACACTCGGAGCAACCTGGTTTGATATCATAGCTGACACTCTTTTGGGCAGGAGTTTGGACTAGATAAAATCCTGAGGGACTTTCCAACTTGAATTATTCTAAGATAGTATATTTCTAAGCATTTTCTTTCTTCATATCAAGAGTATTGGAAGACCTACCTCCTGAAAGCTGACTGGAATATAATTCTAAATACTGGAGTACAGAACTGTGGCTATACATTGGGTTCATTTATTTGATACAAATGAGAAAATCCCGCCTCAGATTTTCAGAGACACAGGGAGCAAGTGGGACATTTTTAGCTGCATTTTTTACACTACTCCATACAAAGGTAACCAAATTCCAAGACAACAATAGGGAAGAGGTTTGAATACACATCATACGCCCTATAGTCAAAGAACCCACACATCTAAATAAGAACACACTGAAAGTCCATGTCAACAGTCTTTTGAAGACACAAATTCTGCTTATGAAAACTGGTGTAACCCAGAACTCAAATACACCTTAAAATAATCGGAATTATAACATTTACCCTTCAAATCCTTGACTTGATCCAATTAGTCAACCAAATATTGGTACAATAAAGAGAGTGAGATCTCTCTCTAAGATTATCATCATAAGTGTTCTCATTCATCATCAGTCATTCTCCATTTTTTATTTTCAAAAGTCAATGATGGAAGGAATAAGTTGAAAAGGAAAAAGAAGATCCGTTATTACATATTCCTCTTGCTATCCCATATGCTTGGAAAGTGAAGCTATTTGTCAAAGTAAAGCAATGAAAGAGGCTGGAAAGACACTGGTCAATTTAAGAAATACTGGATCAAAATTGGTGTTTTTGTCACATTAATAATAAGTTCCAATAAATGCTAAAAAAATATTTTCTCAATATTAGTGATTAAGGAACTCTGGGCTTATTCACAGTTCTTTTACAGTTCTGATTGTTTAAATTAGTATTTATGACCAATTATCTTGGTTTCTTCTACAGAGTTACAGCTAATATATAAAAAAAGTTTTTTTTTTCTTTAGTTAATCTTATCAAGGACTTGCTTAATAAAGAGTTGGGCTCCAACATCTGAAGTGTTTCTTAGGCCTTGTGGGAGATTTGCTTTTGTAAAACTGGGTAAGGAACTAACTAGTAGCAAGAATTACTATTTCATGTTTCACAATACTGAAATTTTTAAAATATATATATAAAGTATTCATCAGCAATGTACAATTCTACTTTATATTTACCTGTATCATCCTTACACTAGAGACCTTCCTCTTTAACCCAGCTTGCTTTAATTCAGTTGGTAACTGAAACAATGGTTCGGAAAGAAATATTTCTTTCTTTTGTTTCAATCGCCGGCTGAATTAACAATTTAAATAACTTATTCTGCCACTTTCATATTTAAAATGAATTAAAGGCAAGACAGAATGCCAGATTTTATTATTCCCAGGGTTTGCTCCAAGTAAGGACATGAGCCAAGAGATGAACCCTTTTTTTCTATAAAGACAATTTTCCTTGAGAAATACGTAGAATGGGTTATTCATCTTCCTGCCAAATAGGAAAGATAAGAATATATATGATGTTGCATCATGCTTGCCAGATCAGCTGGACATTTAATGAAAAGGAGTCAGGGCCTGATCCATCTCTCCCAGAAATGGAAGGCTTTCTTTCCATCAGCTCCAGTGAGAGTTGGATCTAGCCCCATCTGCATGTTTTCAGGCACAAGACCAATTTTCATTTCCTGATCTGCATGTATTTCCATTGAGAACATTCCTATTGCACAGAGAGAGGAACAACTTATCAGAAGATTACAAATATCCAACGCCTTTTTTAGTTCATGTTCTGCAGATACAGTAACTTTACCCTATTCGTTAAATATTTCTATCCACATCTTCAATGTTGTAGTGTATTAAACAAGAACAACAAAAAATAATATGAATTGCTTTATTACAAAAATTGTATCTGCCATATTTGCATGAATGTATTATCAGACACATGCATTCATGTATGTACACATAAGCCTTCATCTCTGCTGCAAGGACAAAGAAGCCTTTTAATGTACATGAATCAAGAAGTTCTACATTGCAAGCCTTTATTTATGTGACTGCAAAGAATCAAATAGTGCTACTGATTATAAGCCAGATTACTGCAGGTTTCCAGAATCAGTCCCTTAGAACTTGTCATATTTTTAAATGAATGCCATAATTCATAAGGACTATCTGTTTATGGATTTGCTCCCTAACCTGAGGCATTTCGTGTAAATGTTTCAACTCCTTTAGCTTTAAATGAATTCTTTTCTGAAATAGTAGAACCTTAGGGTGTTATTGTAACAGTAACTTCACACCAATCTTTTGTGAAGCACTCTGAGGCCTCACAGTTTCTTTCCCACTCTCAGAATAACCAATAAAATATTTATTAAAACAGCCTGAATGACACAGGGTGGTGTAGGCTGAAATTTTGTTCTTTGCTTATTACAGTAGCGTAAATACCCTAAGTAGTATTTGTATGAAAGCTGTATTCTATAACACAAACCCCATTGAACAAGTAATACATTAGATGTGTAACACTTTCTATTGCAAGTCTCATCAAGCTGATTTGGAATTTGTTGCCTAGGTAGAGTGACTCATATGTTTACTGGCCCTGACAGGTGCTGGGCATCTTCCACACTCATTAAAGTTAATGAATTCAACAGCAGACAGGGAAACCTGTATGTTGAAGTAGGTTTCCTCTTTTCAGGTATTCCCAAGTTACCATTTAAGAAAGTATGTAAGTGGTGTTGATTTTCTTCTGCAATCACAAAACCAGCCCATAATCAAACATCTATCCCTTCATTGCAAAAATAATCCAATTAGCTTCACAGGGACTCCTTGTTGGAGTAAGGCAAGAAAAAAAATTGCACTGTACACCGAGCTTTTCATATAAAAGCTCAGTTTCTTGCCATAAAACTAGTCACATCCTCACCAGAACAGAGGCATTAACATACTGGAAACAAGCCAGTAATTTTATAGAAATATATGCCTTTAAGTAAGCTCTAAATCAGTATTCTCACAATAGCCACAGCTTTGGCATCATTTCTACCCCAACAAGCCACAGCTGCTGAACTGGAGACTTCTGACTTCATATTAGATAAGTAATGAGAAGTTTTAGGCAGTGGTGCCAGAGTCTTTCCTTTGATATCAACACAGCACACTAAAGTTGTTGACCAGCTACACCCAAAAAATATGCCTTTAAATTACACTAGTTAGCTAAAAATATTCAGGTGAGAACTTCACAGAGACTTATGCCATGACATTAGACTGTCATCCAAGATACGATAAGACTGAGACCTCACAGGCATCTGTATATTCATACAAAACCAAGAAATTAGGAGGACTGAATCTTTAACAACAGAGAGACCTCTACTTTGATGCTTGTCCAGACACTAGATCTGCACTATTAATATGACAAAATCTTGCACCCTGGCTTCCACCCAACAAAACAGAAGTGCTGAGCCAGAGACCTCACAGAAACCTGTGCCTTAATATTAACCTGTCATGCAAAAGCTCCTGAGCTAATGGTCTTGCAATGAGTATAATATACAGCCATCTGAAGTAGGAAAAAGCAAAGATTAAAACCTCTAAAAATAAGGTAGAAGAACTATTGCAGTCTTAAATACTCACCACTTTTAATGTCTAACTTTTCAGGATCTTCCAAAGCAAAATGTAATGGTACATTTCCACAGTTACATTAAACATAACAGTTCAGTTAAAGAACTGGTCTTTTTCCTCTTCAGCAGGTCTCACACAAACATTTCTTGCCCTTATAATATCATAAGACATTGAGGTACAAACCACTAAGGAACACATCTTCCAAACCCAGACTAATGTGCTGTTTGCTGAAAAGAATTTGAGGGAAATAAAAAAAAATGACTGCAACAGAATTAGTAAACAAAATATTGACTGATGGAAAACTGCTCGGAAGTTTGGAATATATTTCAGTAATTTGGGGAGAGATGGTAGTCAGTAAGTTGCAGGATGAATGCATTTGTTAGAAATTTACCTTAATCAACCCAAATGAAATGTTCTGCCATATGAATAACTCTGTACTCCCTATGAACAACTGTTTTGTGTCAAATGTCAATATACGTATTTTTTAATGAAGTTTAGAAAAGAGATTGAGATGACTCTGGGAAACTTTTCCAGAAAATACTTAAATGACTCAGTGAACTAATTTTTTTTTTTTTCAAAATTACTTCAGAATTAAATATTACTAAAAATAATTTTTGCAGTTCAAAATGCCTACATCAATTTCCAAAATAGGATTTTGTCTCCTGTAAGGACATTGGAGAAAGTCTGCATACAGATGCCCCAAAAACTTGAAGGAAATATTTGCTTTCTGAGTGCTATTTTTCTATCCACATTGGCACAAAAAGTAATTGGAGAAAAAATATTCCAGGAAAGCCTTTCCCTTCTTGGTGTCTGAAAGGAGTTCTTCCTATTTTTACAGTGCTGGATCTTTACATTGTTCCTCATTTTCCACCTATGCTCTTAGCATTTTTCATTGCTTTCTTTTACCTTAAATTAATTTCTAATTTCTAATGCTGTGATTTTTGTGTCTCATTTAAGCAAGATAATCATATAACACTGTCTCATGACTGCAAAAGTCTAATATTCTACAGCATCAATCATTGACTTGTTTCCAGATTTCACTTACTTTAAGTCAGAAAAAGCTGAACGGCAGCAGCTGCTTTATCCGTCTTTTACAGTCTTTGATCCCTCACTTGGAAGGCCTAAACAACTGTTTAATGTGTAAGGGAAGACCTCCCCATATTGCTACGTGAGAGTCCCTGCTCATCTTGGGCAAGGTCCAAAGCCCATTAAAGTAATTGAAAATCTTTCCATTATCTTCTGTGGAGTTTGGTTGGGCCCAACAGGTGAAAGGCAGTCTCACTGAGATGAAAGATTCACTGGAAACACTTCACAATCTGGATGATGATCAGCAGCAGAAAGGGATAGTTAACTTCTTTCATAAGCTGCAAGGCTAAATTTGTTGGACCAAACCTGAAAACTGGAGTATTCTCCACTTCAGATACTGTCTCTCAATGCTTAATCAAATTAAACTGTTTCCTTCTACCTGGAAACTGGACATGGTTTTGGAATGCTTTGGCTTTGCTGGCACATCTGGCATGCAGGGAATAAGCAATGGTTAACCAAGCTTAATGGACAAAGTCTACAGGGACTTACGAGTGCTTAGGAAATAGACCTCAATCAGCATTTTACAAGAGGAGATTGGGAAAAAAAGTGCTTGTTCTCAGGTTTGAAATAGCCATAGAAAACCTAAACACACTTCAATCTAAAAATGATATACCAATTATTATTTTTCCATTTATACTGGAAATGCTATCAAAACTTCACAACTGTGTAACTGCGACATGACTAAAGATGCCAATGTTACCTATGCAAATGAAATCATTGTAATAAAAGCTGTTTTCCTTATTGTCCACAAAGTACTGAAATTCTAGATCATTGCTATAAGAATTCCTGTTTGATTATCTTACTAATCATTCATCACTCTACAGATTAGATCCTGAACGACCTGTCAACCATATTCCTATGCAAACTGCTTTACTTTGCGAGCTAGCAAAGTGATGACTTCAAAGCATTTCAATGGCACTGCAGGGCTGCATAACACCAGACCTCTAGCAAGCAACTTACAAAGCTGATTAAGAGCACCAAAAAGTATCTTTTGCAAACTATCCATCAGAGACAGACAAAAAGATAATCAAAATATAATGAAACACAAATCCAATGTAAGTGAAAAGAGTAAGTTGCATCTTACTTCATTTGAATTTTCTGTTGTGGTGGTTTTATTTTTCAGCTTTTTCTGCAACAGTTTGGTTTCATACTCTGGTCTGGGATGCTCCTGAAAAAGGAAAAAAACAACCAAATGTGTGATTATAATTAAGAGAAAGGAAAAAAAAAAAGTTCTGATCACTTATTCATGATCCAAGCCATCAAGGTGATTCAACACCACAGCACCTTTCCGACTAGGGGGATCACTGCCTAGAAGTATGGGATACATTATGGGATGCAGGGGAAGAGCATTTAGAGATTGCAAAGGACTTATTACAGGATGCTTAGGGGAGGAACCAAAGGAGGGGAAGGGAGGGGTCTAGGTCACTTGGGGAGGAAAAACTGTGGAAAAATAGAAGGATAAGGGGATAAAAAGGACCGGTCACATGTAGTTTGCTGATCTGTATGGGGTCTGACCACCATAACTGGAGCAAGTGGAGATGTGAGACTGAGCATGTAAGTGCTGGTGGAGATCAAGCTGGAGCAGCTGGCAAGTATGTGAAGTGTCTGGGAGCCAGGGAGGTGTGAGTCTCTAAGGGTGAGACCATGGTGGAGTTGGCTATCAGAGGGACCAGAGGAGTCCCAGCCAAATGCCAGAGACACCGCAGGGTCTGGGGTCTCTAGGAGTGCAACCCACTGGAGTGTGTGTGTGTGTGTGTCTTCAAGGTCAAGACCAGGGTGTGTTGGCTGCTGGGGGACCAGGGGAGTCCCAGCCAGCTCTGGGGGAGCAGGATGTGTGTGTAAGTAAGCAACGAGAGAGGGGCTGTAGCGTTGCGGGCTTGTACCTCTGGGTGCCAGCAATGGGGGAGACTGGGGTCCAGAGGCAGCTACTGGGCAGACTGAGCGAGCCAAGCTCCTGGGGGGATCCGCATTGTATGTATGTGCATGTATGTATTCTCACCAGCAGACCTCCATCCTGCTCACCCAGGGATAGGAACAGAACGAGGCCGTTGTGCTGTCTGTGTTTGTGTGCCTGCTGTGTGTGTCTGTCTGTGTGATCTGTGTGGCTGGCCATGTATATATATGCACATATGTGGTGTATATGTGTGCTCTGTATATGTACGCCTACCAGGAATACATGCTTAGCCTCACTACAGGTTGGACCTGGGGACATGGAGCTGTGGCTGCCTAGCCTCTCTTGGGCTGTCGGATCTGGCCCGGTTTCCTCTATCAATAATCTTTCAAGGTTTGCTTGCAAATTATATTTTTCTCTTCCAAATTAAAGCACAGATTAAGCATGTTAGCACAAACTTACCAGGATTTTAAAGAGAGAAGCTCATAAAAAAGACAAATGCCATGTATCTCCTTATTTCCACCAAATTCTGAATTCATTCAGAGCCTGGAATTTGCATTTGATGCCTCCCACAAAAAAGCTATTTCTATGGCATTGGTCATACCATCCATCCTTACTATAATTAGAACATAAGCTTATCAGCCCAGTCACAAAATCGACTTATTAACACTTTTTCATGAATCTCATAGCCGTGAAAAGAATAAAAACCATTTTCTTTTAAATTAATTAATCCTCATGGACAATAGAATGGGGGTTGCATGGAACATCAGCAGTCTTCCTTGGGGGATACATGCTGTTCATTTTCTGTAACATTTTCACTACATCAGACACCATCTTGAGCATTCTCTGTTGCACACCAGTATATAGATGCAGTGAGACTTCCAATGTATCGTTTATCCTGATCATGAGATTTTCCTGACACACTGAACAGGTATGTGAGCACACTATCATTTAAATAACTGCCTTAAATGAATATTTCCATATTTTTTTGAACTCTGTGAACAAGTCATCTATATGTCTGACCTAAAGTCCCACAAATGCATTCTACTGCTCCCAGGGAGAAGGTACTAACATGGGAGGCTTGAGGGAGCTTTTTTCCTCTAAAGCTCAAGTACGGCTTGAGACTAGCACTACAATGCTATACCAAACAAATATAATGAAACTGCTAGCATGACAGCTTGTTCTACACTTGTAATTTCATGTACTATTCAAATTAATAAAACATGTTCTAATGGTGCAAGTGTGACACACTTATGCCTCACATAAAAATCAATACCACAATGAATGAAGTTCAGGAATCACTATAGCGCTTCTTGTCACAAGGGTCACTCTTGTTATTGATTACAAAAGTGCTATGAGTGTATGCAGAACTCCAAGAAATAATGAGGCACGGATAATCTCTGACATCAATAAAGTTGATTAGCAGCAAAAATGGTGGTGAGCAGGATGGGGAAAGGAAAGACAAAGATACAACAATAAGTGTTTAAAGATGCTGTGGTCAATGCATGTATCTTGACGTTTTGTAAGTTTTCATAGCTTGTTGATTTACATTAATTTGTATCATTCTTCCTTAGATAAGGTTCAAAGATCACATGGAAGAAACATCTTTAGACTTAAATGAAGAAAGGATGAAGGCATCAGGCATGGATGGCTACATGAGAGGAGACAGCTTGATGGAGTAGGGAAATGAGATAAATGAAGCTGTAAGAAACTGAGGAGATCTAATCACACTATGGGAGCACCTGCAAAGCTGAATTGGCTTTCTTCCTTTTTTCTTATTTTCTGCTATGTAAAACATTCTGGGACACTAGGGGCAGCTGCCAGAGGCCAGAGCAACTTTTGAAAATTGGCTTGAAAAGAAACAGGGTGAGAAAATCAAATGTCAAGCAAAACATTGTACTGTAACTTACTTTTTTGCTATTGACAGTTTTGCTTTGAGTGATTATATTGTTCAAATTTGGTCAAGTTATGTTTAGTTTTCCTAGTAAGACATTTCAATGTCCTTTTAACTCTATTTCATACACCTACATCTGGATTGGAAAGTTAATTGATCTGTCTTCACTGAATCTGCCAAGTCATCTTACCCTTGACTGAACAGACCACAGCGCCTCCTGGAATGCGTGTGTCTGTATCTTCTTTTTATGAGTATATTGCATGCAACAATTCATTACAATACAGATTTAGAGATACTTGATCCTGATCATATATACATGGATGTAAAGAAACAACTCCATTCTGCTGTAAAAAGAGTGTGATTCAGAATCAATTCTTTGTCTGAAAATGGGAAGAGTTCTACACTTAGGACAATAAGCTAGAAATAGTTATAATGACTTGAAGAAGGCCAAATGTCCATGTAGGGATAAATATGAATCCCACGATGCTGGAAGTTTGCCAATACAGCTGCCAAACACTTATTGAAAACCATGTGAGCCAAGGTACTTTGAGGCCAAATGAGTGTTCAGAGTTGAAAACGATAATTCCCATCCTGAAAACAAAGAACCAAATCATCAAATTTTTACTCAGACAAAACTCATATTGACATCAGTGGGAATTTTCCCTGAGAATGGTCTCCAGGGTTTGCCTCAAACATGCAACATGTGTATCCACAATACATTGCAAATTAAGGCTGTGTAGGTAATGATCCATTTTGATAAGAATATATAAAAAGAACTGATGTCTCCTTAATTCCTCTTTGATTTAGGAAGAAAGTGATAATGGAATTTTACAAAGCGTGCATGACAAACACATCTGGGTTGCTAATTAAAAATAGAATCTTAGAAACTATCCCAGATTAACAGACCGAAGGAGTTATCAGCAAAAAATAAGCCAACCCACTGCTTCATTTTTACACTTTAAGGAAAGTCTAAGAAACACTGAGAATTCATTGAACAGCCTTATCCTAATATGCTGAATACAAGCAGAACAGCAAAGTAGTGCACACTGGTAGGAAGGAAGGTTTCCACAAATGAGAATTGGAATGATCCATCTGCTGCCCTAAATCAAGATGGAAACTTGGAATAAACAGAACAGAGAGCCCAGCTGTTCTCTGCTGCAAGAGGGTTAATTATTAAAAGCCAAGGTCTAAAATCCTCTATTTCTTTTGATGATGACACGGTGGAGAGTGGGGGGAGAAGGCTAAGGAAGAGATTGTCATTCACACCAATGATCAGTTTAGACTGTCCTAGTAATGGGATGCTCATCCAAGTAAAAGTACTTTTATATCTCAGCACGTATGAAGGGATCACTGGTAGCTGTTCACAATCTTTTTAGTCCAGATCACATGCACATAAATATGATTTATGTAAAATTAAAACAAAAGCTTGAATAAGTCATCTAACATTATTACAACTTTAGGGATGTTAAAAGACAAAAGCCACTGTACAAGTACATAGGAACTCAGCTATCAAAGGTATTGTAAAGCAACATAAAACTGAATTAGTCAAAACAAAAAAACCCACAAGGTTTATTATGGAAATATATTGGCCAGATAGATAGATATAATGCCTTTGTTTGCCCCCATAGAGCAAGACCAGTAGTAGTGCTTCGAAAGATCACCTTCAAAACTAAATTTTGAAATATGGCCTCAGATTTTTAAGTGCTCTTAAGACCAAACAACCAAATGCTGCCATTGCAATGTCAAGATATCACATTTTGTAGGTAACTGTGGCAGAATATAGCATCATTTATTTTTGTTCATTATTCAATTCAAATTTAACCCATTTAAATACTCCTACATCGGTAAGTGGAATTGTGTGAAGCCAGATGTCCCTTGAACTACGGTATTGAAAATTTTGCTTAAAATTATTTATTCTACTGCATGATAAGTCGTTGCTGAAACAAATGAGCTGACAAACATAAAGAAGAAACCCAGCTGTAAAGTTGGATGCTCGCCCACTAAAATGGGGCATTACCCAGCTTGTCAGTGGAACAACTTCCAGCTTATTTTATTGTTCTAACTTCGATAAAATATTACCTGGACTCTAGAAAATTTAAAATGTCTGTGCATATCACCGTCACGTTTATTGTTTTTAGTTGTCCTATGGTAGTATCGAGTAGTCACAGTCACGGACTGGGACCCTATCACTGTAGCCACTATATAAGCATAGAACCCCTTCTCCAAAGAAATGTTCTTAAAGAATGGATTGTTTCCCCTTTGGGCACTGTTCTCTTCTTTTGTCTGATAATGTGTAACAGTGGGAACACTTGGCCATGGAGGCACTCTTTAGGGGAGTGTGTTTATGGAAATTTTTCTCTGTCAATATTTAAGATTGAGTGTACTTTGGATGGATTACAGATTTGTAGCTGTCACAAAAAGAGATACAATAAACACTGCAAAATCCTTTAACTTTGATCTAAAATAGCTGTTTCACAAATCATAACACTATGGTCTCAAGATAAAATATCCTACAAATTAGCAAGGTTAGAAACCAAGAGTTTCCTCCAACTAGGAAAAGGTAGTTTTCTTCTAAACAAGATCAAAATCATGAGACACTGGGCCTTGAACTTGTCATTGGTCCAAGGCTACGTATTGCACATTATACACCACAGTGATCCCAAGAAACGTAGAAAGAAGGTTAAAAGACAAGGTCACTGATGCATGAAAGAGGCAAACATTTTGTAGATTCTTCCTGTTACAGCTTGTCAAAAGTCATAGGTTTTAGATCTATGATTGAGTGGTCAAGTAGCTGTCAAAGTTCAATGCTGAATCAAACTTACAACATCGTACTTATATCAATCCCATGGATAGAACTACTGCAAATGTCATTAATTTCCCTGTCTTGCCCTTACCAGAGATAGGTAAGTGAATATAAGGTAAGAATGTTTTTAGCATGCCAGATCTCAAAGTCTCTATCAGTCTCTCCCATTTTAATAAGAATGCCACATAAATAGCCCAGTTTTTCTGCCACACATGAAACTCTCTTCCAGGTAATATCAGATTGGATTTTTGTTTATGAAATAGTATTTTTTTAGCACTGGCTATTTACGATATTTCTGGAATTTTCATTTCCCTGGAGTTTTCTTCCTTTTAGCCCCTGTGCACCTGGAACCCACGGCTTACAGGCAACCTGCCTTACTAGGTAAAAGCAATGTGACTCTATATAGCATTTTAAGGCATACTTCCTAGAACATCTTAAAGCATATACATCAGACGCAAGCTAACAAAATCTTTTTTAATATCCAGAATTTTCTGGTTCCAGATGTGTATATTCTGACCACTATACCACTGTCTTTCCAAACCTTTGTAAACTTTTCAAGTTGAACCATGATCCAGATTAGAGCATTGGCGCCTCTCTAATGTGGAGAAATACAGATACTTTAGCTAATCTGAACTAAAAATGTATCTCTGACCACAAATATTTGTTCAGTCTTTATTAATTTGTTTCAGCCATACCAGTGTCTCTTTTAATCGTTTCCTATAAATATCCCAATGACTGGATTTACAGACAGGAATATTCATGAAAACAACTTAGTTGAAGCACACACAAATGTTGAATTTGTAGTCAAAAGCTTTTATACTTGAGGCTTGAGTTTAATGGCTTGAGTTTCACAGCAGCACAAACCAACCTAAGCCTGGGCTCCCATACTCTCAAACTCAATTTCACCTTGCACTAGCCACACATTTCCATTTCTGTCCACTGACACCAGTGCACGTACAGCTGCATGGTATGACCAGGATAAAAACTCCTACCCCTCATAGTCCCAGCTACCTTCAGCTGTATCAGCTGTCTGAACTCTTCACCACTCAGTCATATGATTGCCAGCATGCATGTAAGAGGAAGAACAAGATCGCATGGCTGGGATAGTAGCACTATGGTAGTGTGGAGTTAGATTGGCTTAAACTGCTACTCAGCTGCTATCTATAGATGAAGTTGCATGCTATAGACGAGCTGATTTAATGTCTCGTCATTGCTAAAAGGGTTTTCCCATCCCACACATCCTTCTCTTCCCCTACCCAATGGCCTGATTATACTATGTGAAAACTTATCTAATTAATTGGTCCCCTCCACCACAAATACTGTCCACTTTATTTCTGGAATGACTTCTCTACAGCTTTAGTCAGTAGGTTCAGGTGATGGGTGAGACGCTAGAATTAGCAGCACGGAAGTAAGGATGGGATCTCTACCTAGTGGTAGCAGTGAACTATTGAGGCATTTTATACAGCTGCACCCTGTGAGTCTAGATCTTCCACAGACTTCAGAGAATAACATGGCCAATACATTAAAAAAAAAGAAAAACAAAACCTAGCCTCTTATTTTTATAAAGTGAGGTAAACAAATCCATAGATAATCACCTCAGCAAAACCAATGAATTTTAGAAAAGAGAGAATCACTTCCCCCATTAAACTGAGAGGAAGGGTTTTGATTTTCATATAGAAACTGTGCCACATAGTTCAGTGCCTGAATTTACATTTTGGATGCATTTATTCTGTTAGGTCTAAGGAGGCTGGTCACCCACCTTCTATGGAAGAGCCAATGGAATCTGGATGTCTAACTTTCAGACTCCTTTGAAAATCTCAGCTCAAGATGTCTACCTTAATGCACTCATATTTGAAAATGCTGTGATAGGCATATATTCAGAGATAGTGAGAATTTCATTATTGTGTAATGAACTATTAATGGGCAAGATACAGATCAGAAGCTTTTCACACAAACCTACACACAAAAATAGCAAAAACTTTCTACATTCCCTAGAATAAATTTAATCCTGCAGTAGAAGTAGCAGAGTAGGATGGAAGCAGGAAGATGAGATATAAAAAGAGTCAGTGGTGTTTTACTGATTTGAAGCCAAGATCCAGAATCAAAAAAAGTGCTTATGTTTTCCAAGGGTTAGAATTATTTCTATAGCTCTGACCCAGATAGGTGTGGATGAATCTAAGAAAAAACACACACTTATGTGCTTTTGGAAAGTAATGAACAAAGCAAGGCCATTTGAAACTTGTATCAATAAAACATTGTCCTACACCACATAATCACATATTTGATATAGGTGTAATGTAGGAGTTTTTATAGGCACGAGTTTGCATCAACGTTGCACTACTCATAAGTGTCCATATGCATGTGAAAATGAAGAAACTTAAACAAAATAAAAAAGCCTAAAGCAAAACTAAAGAATAGGAAACAATTCTGACTGCTGAAATATGATGAGTTCTGAAAGTCTGCATTCAGTTTAAACAACTGGCAATTTTGGCGCCATTAAACAATATCACAAAATATTATTCTTAAATAGGACCAGATTCTGATCTCCTTGTTAACACCAATAGAAGGTTAATCTTGGAGGCTGTCAACGTGTCTAATTTACCTAATACTGAATCAGCCCAAGACACCTTCAGTGCACAGGAAAACTGATTTTATTAGGTGCAACAGATGAGGACAGAGGAGAGGAAAAATGGGGCTGAGAAAAAACAATGGTGTCTAAGAGACCTTTGTATGAAAGAGCTGGGACAGGGAGTACTGCGACTTTGTGGGACCTGAAAAAGGCAGAAAGACTTTGGGAGAGGAGAAGGTCCCTCCTCATATTTGTCTCCCTCAGAACGTGCACTCCCTTGCAGTACAAGATCCCCTACCCTCACTCCATATCTTGCCTGTTCTGCAAGAAGCACATTGCTGGCAAACCCCGCTTACCCACCTGGGTCTCCTGGGTCACTGGGAAGTAGGAGAGAAAGAAGGAAAGACCTAGATATGATCCCTGTTCCTAGAGGGACACTGCTAGATAAAGATACAGGATGCCATAGGTCAAGACAGAGAACTATTGGAAAGCAAGACTTTCCTTTTGTTGTTCCTTTCCTCTACCAGTAGCTCCTATTTTCCATCGTCCATGCCATGACCATGCCCTGGGCAACAACAACCTCAGTAGAGAGCTGGGCTGCACAGGCTGAAAGAGCCCATTCCAGCTCCTCCTCTATAGCTTCACACTCCAAGCAACTGCCCACCTCTGTGCTTACACCAGGGAACGCGAAGATGTGAGCCTCCTCTCTGAACTCAGGGGACTACAGGAGGAAAGATCTCATGCCACCTGAGGTGACCCAGCCTTTGAGTGGCCCATCACAATATCCTGAGGAATCAAGACTACCTATGAGGAATCAAACAGCTTTGAGGCTTGTAGACAATTCAGTCCTGGAAAGGACACAGGAAGTCATTATAATGGAGAAATAAAAGAGGAATATTAACTAGAGCCCCAAGAATATAGTGGCATATCTCTGTATCAACAGTCTTGGAATGAAAAAAATGTAATCATATGTCTTTACCAATTTCTTGGCAAGCAAAGGAATTATCACCTGCTTTGGTTCTTACAGTTTACAAATTAAAACACGTTTAAAGTGTGCCTTCATGTGTAATTTTTTAATAGAGCAACAGCTGGTACTAAATAGTTTCCCGTAATGCCTGAGGGATAACATCCTTTTTTCAACATTCCTTCCCCAACTATCCTAATAAAACTCTCATCCTCCTAAACATAGCACTTTAATGTTGAAAGGACTCATTCAGAAAATCAGGGCTATCCTAGGATCATTAAACAATTAGTGTTAACAAGAATTTCATGAAGGTGACAGAAGATTCACTGGAAGGAGTGATGAAACCCAAGAAAAGGTAGGAAAAAAACCATATAAAGAGATCAAAAATAATTGGAAACATGGGCCCAACAGGAAAATCAGAAATAGGCATGGGAAAAATGTGAGATAATGCATCTGGGGAAAATAACCCAAACGAGAATCTCATTGGCACAAGAAACCTGAGAAGTAGTGAGGATGAAAGGAGAGATTTGAGACAACACAAAATATTGTAGCTACACATTCTCCTTTTACCATTACCGACTATTTTTTCCCAAGAGGGCTAAGCTGTGAATACACACTTATTTTATTAGAGTCTGCTTTTCGCTCCTCCGTTTTTTAAGCAAACAAAAATGTCTTATACTGTTTTAGTAGGCACTGTTAGAACTTCAGAAAAGGAGTCTGCTCCTATAATTTGCAAGGTGGAAGACAAGCTGAAAACATCAAATTAATCAGATCACAAAAAACTTTGAAAATGTAGTAGAGAAGATGGAGTTAAACCATGATCGAGTTGGGAGAGAATGGAATACGCTGTATTCAGCATTGGTGCGGCCTAACCTTGAGTACTGGGTGCAGTTCTGGGCCCCACAATTTAAGAAGGATGTGAAGGTCCTTGAATACGTCCAGAGGAGGGCAACAAAGCTGGTGAAAGGGCTGGAAGGAATGTCCTCTGAGGAGCAGCTAATGACTTTGGGTTTGTCTAGTTTGGAAAAAAGGAGGCTGAGGGATGACCTCATTGCTCTCTACAGCTCCCTGAGGAGGGGAGGTGGAGAGGGAGGTGTTGATCTCCCTGGGATCCAGCAATAGGATGGAAAATGGTTCAAAGCTGCGCCAGGAGAGGTTTAGACTCAACATTAGGAAGCATTTCTTGACCAAGAGGTTGTTCAGACACTGGAACAGGCTTCCTAAAGAGGTGGTTGATGCCCCAAGCCTGTCAATGTTAAGAGGCATTTGGACAATGCCTTAACAACATGCTTTAATTTTGGTCAGCCCTGAAGTGGTCAGGCAGTTGGACTAGATGATTGTTGTAGGTCCCTTCCAACTGAAATAGTCTATTCTATCTGTAAACATATTTAATGTCACCAAGTCTGCTTGCTATTTAATTCTGTATTACCCAATCTACCTTCCTTATTACTTTATCTTAACTCAGCGATAAGCCACAGGGTATCCTAAAGTCTTCGCTTAAGGGTTCAATAATTTTTTTTTTAAAGTCATCAAATAGCAAAAGGAGAAACGAGACTTTGGGAACTACAGTTTGCAAAAAAAGTTTGCAAACATTTTACAGAGCACAGGATTTTAACTTAAAATTGTAACTGACGAGACATACTTCTAATGAAGACAGACACCTAAGTTCCTCCCTGTTGTACTGAAACAGTATAACAGCATGACTATTTGAACAATAACAAGACCTCCACTCATTGACATTTCAGTTAGTTTGGACTTTCTGTCCATTTATTCTTCTGAGTTCTGCTCCAAATTCTATGATTTCATCTTTTATGATTGCATTTCTATTTCAGTTTACACAGGACTGTTGGTAAAATGAGGTAAAATCTCTTCCACCTAGAAAACCTAAAGCAGAAACATCCTGGGCCCTAGAAATACAATTTCTGAAGATTTATGGGAGGCCAATAGTTTCCACTCCCCACATCATTAATTAGAGTCCCTCAGTATTTCTTCATCAGCTCCTTCACAAGTAGAAGAGGGTATGGATTCTCCCACCTCTACCCCTGCTTTATTGATGGCTATATCCCTTATTACACAAACTGAAAAAAAGAAAAACAAATGCACAACCTGTTTGATTGGGCTAGACAAACACACATCTGTGGCATGACACATTGAGTGCTTATTCATGGTATTTCCAAGGCTTTGTCTGTTTTCATGGTTCTGGTCTGGGTTTGTTTCTTTTTTTTTCCTCTCCCATTTAGTTACCAGTTGCTCTATTACTCTTCAACACAACTACCTATTTTACCCAATGCTACCTATTATTTTTGTGGATTTCAGATGTACAAATGCAAATCCTCTAAGTCTGTACAGCTGCCATCTGCAAATATGCATGCAAGCCTTAGGGAGTCTGCTTTCTCAGACTGCTGTTGCCAAGATATTTACAAATAAATGGACTAAATTAATCTCTCATGTGACTTTTTTGAAGAAAAAGATTTGGCCCAGTGTGTTTAAAGAAAGTAATTTTACTGAAAATTTTACAGTCAAGAGTCCACAAAAATTACACTGAAGGCATTTCTTTCAATATAATTCTCACAATGTACTTCTCAGCTCTTCAACTTTTATGGTGGTTTTCCTCCCTGTTTTCTCCGTAACTTCCCTTTCTGAAGAAATTGGTGATAATAAATAACTTAACCCCATCTAGTCTTAAAACTGTTAAACCTTCTGAACTTCTTCCTTCTTGTCCCTTTCCTTCTTGCTATATTAAGTGATCTGTGCATTCCACTGCTAGTTCCGTCTGGCCTAACCTGATCAGACACAATTTTCCATTTTCCAACATAATTTTCAACACTTGTAAAGACTTCACCACCACTGAAACATGGTGCCAGTGTGTGTCTTACAGAAAAATTTATCCTCATCTTTATGAATCTAATGAATAAAAGGTGAACAAAACCTGATCTAACTTTTGCATTTTTGCTGAAGTACCAAAAGCTGACAGAAGATGATGCAGTGCATGGCTTTTTGCTTAAGATGACAGGTCAAGAGACATGTCCATTTTGAGCATTCTTCAAGAAAGAGCTGGATCAACAAGAAAGTGTCCAGAAGGGAACAAAAATAAACAGGCATCTAGAAAATTATTTAAGAACAAAGACTGAAAGAGCAGAGGCTAGTTCACCTTAAATAAAAAGAGTGAGAGAGAGATACGATATTATGTTGAATTTTGCTGAAAAGAGGACAGAGGTAATCTCTTCTCTTTATCTTTGAAAGAAAGAACAACAAAAAAAATGAACATTTAGCAAGGAGATGTAAGTTAGACACTAGGAAAAGCTTATTAGCAGTACGGATAGATAAGTATAAGAATAGATTGCCTAGGGAGGAAGTGAAATCTCCACTGCTGGATTTATTTAAGAACAAATTAGACAAACATATTTTCATAATGATTTAAGTAGAGTTGATCCTACCATGCGTAAGGGATGGCCCCTCAAGGTCCATTCCAGCCTTATTTTTATGATTCTACTTTCCTAATTCTTCAACTTGTGCTGAGATGTGTCTGGCACTCCTTCACTTGTCATAAACAAAGGATTCTGGCTGATCCCACAGTTCCTGTCCACAAACTTTTATCTCTTCAGAGCTCTTCATCACAGGACCTCACAAATCTATAGATTCTTTCACAGCATTTTGCAAATATTGAGCTAAACTTTAGGATTTTGTACTGCAAATGATGAACTTGAAATTCAGTAAAATCTGGTGGGTTCATCAAGTATGCTGCAGAGCCAAGAGTTTGCTCTCCAGCCTCCCAGTTTGTACTGTAATTAATACAAAATTGCTGTTCTCCCAGGTGGTAGTATGACATTCCACATAGGATGAGCAGTAATTTCTGATGTGCTGATGCACTTGGTTTGCATCACAACTTACAAACTGCATTATAACTGGGTTATACTATGAGCATCATCCACTAAATAACTGGATAGAGAGTAATGAAAAAGCCGAGAAACCAGAGTCAAAATAGGGGAAGTTGTAGTCAAGTCATCAGTGAAGGAATACTTGGGAGGTCTCCCTTAAGCTAAAGAGAGTGCTAGAGGCTGCATTTTGGGATAGTGATGGAAGAAGAGGAATACTGGAGTCTGCTGTCTGTTCTCAGGGTTATTTTTTTATTTTATCCAATGATTCTTATCTGAGGAATAGACAAAAGTGGAATAACATTATCGCCATGCTACATCATGAAGTTCGTGATGTCAGCTTACTTTTCTTCTAGGTTATTTGCACTCTACATCCGTTTGAGCTGAGCTCAAGTAGCAGGGCTGGAGGCTTGTATGTGGTCTGTTCTTTAAGGAACTGTGCTGGAACATGAAGAAATGGATTCAAATCCTCCTGTCAAACCAAGGTAGGCCTACAACTCACCTTTCAGGAACCTGACCACATTTTATTAAGTCAATGAAGAGACCAAGGCACACTGAATTGTTCCTACAGGTACTTGGCTCACCATTAACAATAAAAGAGAATCTAACTGCTGCAGTTCTGAATTACTGAATATGACCCTGTTCTAGAGCCACACCAGCATCTATTGCTAGTGGATATGTAATAGAAGCTCCAAAGTCTACCTGTTCTTAGTATGACATTTAGCTCTAGTAACTGCAGTCTTTAGTCAGAGTTAGAAATTAATCCTCTGCTGAGAGTCTGTAATTTAAACAGACCATAGGCCATGGCATGTGAAACAATGCCTAAGAACAGAATTAAAAACAAATTTAGGGACATTGTCGATACTAATAAAAAAGTATGTCTCACTTTTAGGTCAACTCAGGTGCAGCTAGAAGCCCCATGGGCTGGTTACAAAGCACTTAAAATTGTTCTCTAGAACCAACCCCATTTGTTGCTTGCAACAGCTCTGTGGGTGAGTACCTAGAGCTCAGGATGTTGTACTTATGGCATCATAGATGCAGCACAGACCTGGATGAAAATATTATTTATGTTACCCTGACATGTTACAGTCATCGTCACAGAGAATTTTTGTCATACATTATGAAGTAGCATCTATATGACAAAGTATTTATTCTGTATCATTCTGTTACTACACTCTGTACTATGGCATATGGGCATTCTCAGCAAAGAATGATCTGCTGTTATCTTATAATCCTTTTCAACATTAATTATCAAAATTAGAGTGCTGACCAGTAAGATGTAGGTGATGATTTCTTTAATGATACATTGGTACTCAAAACTGTATCAGTTACAGTAATTTAGAAAAACATAGCTATGAACTGCATTGGGCTGGAGAACACTCATGAGAAATCTAAGTATCAATGCATATCTTCAAATATAGAATAATTTATACAGTAAATTAACACAGGGGGAGGAAACTTACTTCTTCTTCCTCCAGTCCAGTTAAATCCCAGAAGTAACTCAATCTCATCTGCAAACGCTTCCATTGTTCAAGGAACATAGTAGCTTTAAAAAAAAAAAAAATTAAAATTATAAATCCAATGCACTATGGTGAATGTTTGTGTTACTTATAAGCCCCAACTGATATTTGAATCCCATTATGCTAGGCCATTGATAAATAAGCACTAAGAAACAGCCCCAGACCCAATTTTAAAGAAAGAACACAAGCAAGGCATGGAAACAATAATTACTGTCTTTTCACAAACAAAATACAGAAAGATACAACATGGATTGCCCAAAGGCACTGGTAAGTTCCTGTCAGAGACTGGAACTGAACCCGTATCTGCTGATATCCACCCCAAGAACATAATCTCTCTTAATTTACCATTGAGTCATTCTATAATTCATTAATACAAAGCATATAATGAAATAAAATCTAGGTCTAAATATTAATCTATAATACTTCAACCGGCCCAACAGATTCTGCTGTTTCAGTGTTTCTAATTGGTCAGAAACATGTGAAGAAGGTATAGCCTGCTACTGAAATAAATCATTGATACCTATATGTAAACTTAGACCCTCAGTAATATGTAGAAAATAATGTTCTTTTGAAATATATTATAGTGGTACAGTTGAATGGTTTTGTCCTGCATAGACACGGTGATTTTGTCCTAAAGAACTGGCCAGTAGTTCAGTCTCCTGCTTTTCCTTTTTTGTTAGTATGAAGGAACAGATGTTGTACTCCTGTCTTACATTTGCAGTCTCCTGACCTTCCTCTCATAATTGCTGTTTCGTCTAGATAGCCCTTTGCCTAGCTGCTCATGATTTATGGACTTAGGGATTTATTAGAAATAGTACTTCTTACTCTTGACTTATGGACATCTATTTTCAGATATATATCAATGTTAAACCAGTATACACCAACTAAAAAAACCCACTACACCAATAAAAGCTATACCTATAAACAACTGTGGGCACTGTTTTCCATTTTCTTATGTTTCATTTCACCTTTTCAGTTGGTGAAAAGGGGACTGTAAAAACATTGTTAGATCACAGTGGTATTTACATGACTTTGAACATCTTGTAGATAGCTCCACAAGACACACAACAGTGGAGAATTAGATCCAGCTTCCTTTGACTGCATCTACACTTGGTGTGAGCTGTAAGGTAACACTGGGAAAAGTTAGATTACTATTAAAATAACCGGACTCTTACAAGACAGAATCTATTCCAACAGTTAGCTGCAAATATTTTCTGCACAGGTATCCTCCCATAATGTAAGAAATAAATATGATTTAAACACCGGACTGGCAGTACACTGAAAGTAAATCCAGACATTAAGCAATTAAGTTGCTATCTCTGCTCCTTCATTACAGAGGAGAGGACATATAAAAGCTGTATTTAGCATGTTTTGAAAACTGAAGGGTTTTCAGATATCCTAAATACAAAAACATTTGGTTACTTTATAGGGTGCTATTACTCATTCAATTTTTTCCTGTTATTCAAAAAGTCAGTTCTACATTTAGCACTGTAAGAATTTATTTGGCTAGATGCAGTAGCTGTTCCGAAATCAGCAAGTTTGCACTGACTTACACTAGCAGAAAAACAGTCTCATTATATTCAACTGTCCTTCTAATAAACACATCTGACAGCTGAAACTCAGCATCCCAGAACACCAGCGACATTAAGCATGACACTAGCATGATCAAGATCAGCTAGTAAAAACATGATTCCTTTCAAGATATTAACCATAGTAAGTCATCTGCCTTTTACAGAGTGGGAGAAGGCAAGTAGGATGAAAGACTTCTTGTGCCCAACACCATCATGAAATGAAGCCAGCTCAAATTACCATACTTTGCTCTTTTAAGTATACAATTGTAAGTCATACGACATGCCAGTTTCCACATCACTATACTATATCCTACGAAAAAGCATTCAGACAACATTTACTCAAGGTACTGTGAGGCAAGCTGATTACGTGTGTGAAGGAGGTCTGTCATTCAGCAGAATGAGCTCTAGATATAACCAGTACAGTCTCCTAGTAGTAAGGCAGCAAAATTTGGTGTAATCTAATACTTAAAAGGCAAGCTGGGCAGAGTTAGTAAAGGATACTTTATTTCACTTTGCTGTTCTTCGTATATGACGGCTGTATTTTCTTGCACTGACAAGCTCAGTTATCATGGTCCCAAGAACAGACTTTTCCAATCTGTGGGAAACATTTTTTGGAGGAGGGCTACAGCTCAGAAAGAATTTTGTTATTCTTACATGCCTCTTTTTAAAAGCAATGCATATGGAACTTTTTGTTCCTTTCTGTTCCTTTATAGATTCTACTAATTTATCTTAGTGCAAGGATATATCAACATTTTGCTTTGCACATTGCATTGCTAATACTAAAATATATCTATTTTGGATGAGGCTGCACAGAAATGATCAGCTGCATCGAAATGATCATTTGCATGGATGCAAGTTTACAGTACAGATTCTCTGTCAGGAAAATACTGTTAACCTATAAAAGTGTAAATGAATTGTCATTCATACACATGCTGTTCAAACAGCTACACTGAAACTTGGACAAGGCAGTGTATTGCAAGCTTCATGGCAGCAGGTAAACTGTGACACCTTATCTGCCAGTCTACTCTGTAATTGGCAGCAATCTGAAGTAGGAAAATAAGTTATTGGGAGAGTCTATAAATTCATCATCCTTTGCCATTTTTCTCCATCATAGTGCTTACATATTTTCTAATTTCTGCTGAAGGGTTTCCAGGAACTGGTAAATGAAAACTTCTCATTTCCATGATTTGTTCTGTCTGCAAGTTCCTTAAAAACACTATGCTATCCATATCCAACACCAAGCTACCAATCAGTCATTTCTAAAACAAGCTGTAAAATTTGAATAGGGTTGCAAAGTATAACACACTGATTGCTGAGGGATAGCAATATACAATAGTATATTTGCTCAGTTTCATATTAAGAATGAAAATTTCACTTTGTGAACAGTGAATAGAGAAATAAAAAATCATTTTACAGTAGCAATAACACCTTTAACTTTCACAATAAACAAGATCTAGAGTGAACGAGGGCATAACACCAGCAATAATTCACGCAACCACAGTACACACACTTTTCAGGGCAGAGGTGAGGTCAGAAACAATAAGAAAAATACTACAATACATTCATTAGTGTTTATGAAGTGTTTTGATATCCTCAGTGAGACAGGGTATATTTGCCATTAAAGAAAACCAAGCTTGTTTAAATGGAATACTTTAGAACATATTATAATTAAAACAATAATAGTCCCATTGTTCTTGGAATCCCATAAAGTTTTGATAAAATTATGTGACTAAGTTGTCCCACATGGAAGTGCACTCTGTGCTTAAATTAAATCCTTTCAGTTGCCTGCACAATACCAATCCCCAAATACATTCCTGTCCCAAATGCAGAACGTGTAAAGGGACTTGCCATGTTGATAGAAAATGAAGAAAAACACGGCAAAGCTTAGAAGTACCATTAAACAAGGCAGTAGAGGGAGAAAGGACACATTTTTCTTCCCTGAACTACCCAACTCCTCTCCAATTATTCCAAAGCTTTTTGCTGACAGCAGAAAGCCTTGTAATATCGCTTTCTCCAGTCTCAGCACAGACAGCCCCTCACTGGCTCTCTGAGGCTTGCCAGCTTCATAAATCCGTATGTATCACACTCAATCTAATAGCACTTTGTTATATGTAAGGGTACTAGATTGTACTACTGTGCCTCGCAGCTTTCATTTCTGTCAGTAGCCCGAAGATCAAATGACACTGTTAACATGCAAAGCAATACTCACCCCAGAGAGCCATAAAGATGGAGAATAAGACCGTGGCAGGGTTGTCAAACAAGTGGCTGGCTCGAGCAGTAGCACATGCAGAGCTGAGGTTCCAATAATCACAGAACTTGTCACACAGGGGGCACATGGTGAAGGCATTGTGTTGATCGCACATTTCTTTACTATGAATGACAAGTGCACAAGTTCTTAGGGTATTGCTACTCAGAAAAGGGGCACGTACAGTAGTGATATTAAGCAGCACCTCATAGCTGTTACAGGGTATTTGCAACATACATGGCTTGAAGTTGCAAAGAACAGAAGCTGTGTGTCTCTTCAAGGCACGTTGCCATGTGCTGGCATATTAAAATACTTATAGGCACCTTACCTATAGAAAAACAACGCAACACAGCAACCAATCTAATCACTACACTGTATTAGTGAATTAGTGAAAACTGCTTAACTGAAGACTGAGGTTAACCACGCTAAAAGAAAATAATCAAAACACAATCAAAATGGAATTTGCCATCTCTACACTCAGTTACATGATTTGATACCGATCAGATTTAAATTCATGAAAAAGAATTCTGAAGTGGTCGTAAAGGAAATTCTGTGCCCTTGACAAAACACACATTTTTAACATGTTGGCACAAAAATCCATGTCAAATACCATGCTACTTTGTGTAGCAGAACTGGCCCTCTAGGCCTGCATAAAAGCCAGAACCAGCACCCCGGCATGTTGGTTGGTCTGTGTCACAGACAGAATAAATCTGTAACACCATTTGGAAGCTACACTAGGTTTTGCTATAAACTGACATACGTGCACTGAATTTAAAAGACTTACTTAGACTAGCCAAGAGTCTTGTTCTTAGCAAGTATGTTATATTTCACAACATTTACTTTGAGATTCACCCCTACCCTGCATTTTATTTGTGAGGTATTTATAAAAGCAATGGTTGTTTTCCCAGCATAAGGTTTTAACACCAATTCTCATCTGTACCACCGCATGCTGTAAGGTTTTGGTTAAGTTCTTCAAGCGTGAGCAATTATTTTAGGCACCCCTACTAATATGTTTTAAAGGTGTTCTGATATTGTGTGCACAGTGGTTTCAGGAAATCAGATACCTTTACATTTCAGGGTTCTCAAGTTTGAATGCTGAATATGGAAGTGGTATTCTTGGTCTCCATAGCTCCTTGTTTTTCTAGTACAGAGTGCTAACCTAATTTTCAAAAAAAAAAAGAAAAAAAAAAGGAAAAAAGCCCCCTGCCTCCCAGCAGTAAGTCTTATAAAAACTAGAAAGCTTCCACTTCTGCCTCATATATTCAGATGTTAAGTTGTATTTCCTGTCCCTCGGTTTACAGCATTTGTTCAGCTGTCCTCTGAAAAATGTGAGATGAGACTTTCTTACAGATTTTTAAATCTTTATTTTAAAGTTGTTATTCTAATTCTTAGTCTTATTTGATATGTACTTACTCAGTTTCTAAAAATCTTTTAAAAATCATTATCACTATCTCTTTTACAAGCCAAACCCTACTTGACAGTGCTGAGTGTGCTTTCTGTTTTTTTCATAAGGTTTGCATGTGAAAGACCTTCATATATGCACAGTCTTACTCAGGTGAACTCAGTAGTGCAAAGCTCAAGGGTCCTTGCCAGGATTGCGAACTAAGGAAAGACTTGCAACATTGCTTCATTGGTAGCTGTCATATTGTGATTATGATTGTTCCTATATTGACCACCATTAAATAGCATTTTTTCTGTGCCTTCAAATGAAAAAAGAACTATTCAAACTGTAGTATCAATATGTTTAATATTATATCATTTCAAAGGCATACAGCTGTTTCTAGCTATCATATGTTTAAAGTAAAGCTCTCTTCTATTTCAAAAGGCAGTAGAGGGTGCTGCAGATACATCTTAGCCATAAATCTCACTTAAGTTTAAATGTTAGCGCAAGCTTTCCCACAGACAAGCATAGCCCATCAAGATTCATTCAGATCAAGCTAAGGAAACAAACCCTGACTCAGTTGTGATGTTATTCATCATCTACCTGTCAGTAACAATGTCCTACTGCAGTGATCCACTTTAAAAGTTGCCAATTCATTTGAGAGAATGCAGGAACTGCCACAACGAGTGTGACTAGCAGTACTAGTAATCCAGTATCCTGTCTCCACCAGAAGTCAGACACAGATAACACGCAGGAAGTGTCCTTTTCTCACTGAGAAGCATGCATTAACATCACTCCGACAATTTGGCAGTTTTTGTTTAGTGTAACACCCTCAGGACACACAGCACAAAACTCAACATTTTTTTGTAAATGTCAAGAAGGAGAATACTGCTGTTACCAAATATGCTAAATCCGCTAACTATTGTTCATCTTACTTGTGCAAATAGCTTGATTTTACTAAGAAGAACAAAGTAATCCAAGAGTACAGGACAGTGTATTTGCATTAACTTCAGTGAGTTCTCCATGATGTCTTTCTGGGTGAGAGATATGTCCATTCATAAAAAGCAAATGGATGTCATAAAAAAGAATTTACAATAATGCAGTAGATTCACTGAACATTTCTGTTTCAGGAGCTGCAATACTGAACAGCCAAATAAATGTATATCATTCAAATGTCTTTTCTACTCGACGCATGTGTATTTCTAATGCTTACAGGGTTGTTAATGATACATCACCGCTCTTAGTCTCACTAAGGATTACAAACAAAAAGCAGTCTTATAATTTTCAAGTAAGGAATTATTGATCACAGAGAAGCTTACCTAGGAATGTCACTCTCAATGGTTATACATCCATAAAGAAATACAATAATCCCGACTACTGAAGATGGAATGAGGAATTCTGTATATAAACCCAGCCATGCAAAATAAAGTCCTATCTTTTCTCCAAAATACTTTCTGAAAAAGAAGAGAGAGAAAAAAAGAAGCTTGTGTCAAGGGTATAGTTTTCAAATGTGTTTTACAGCTTCTTAACAATCCCTGAAAGTTAAAACACTAATTGTCAAAGACATGGATGAAAACCCTGAGTATCTTGAAGACAGCATCACCAAATGAAGGGGGTGATTTGAGCACTTTGGGGTTCTCCTTTCTGAGAAGTTAAAGACAGTCCTGTATCATTATAATACATACTTAATATCTGCTCAGGGAAGACTGCGGCTTTTGCATCTCACAAATGAAGTCAGTGAAATATCCCTCACCTCCATCAAGAGTAGCAGAATTTCAACCAAATGCTTAGCACAAAACATTGGAAAGGATTCGGGTCCTCAGAAGAGGATATGCCATCATTCTTTGCTTCTGTAGTCCTCCTACCTTCAATTGGTGAGAGTCATGGAAATGACGTCTATGGGAACATACTGACAACATCCTCTAGTATCTTAAAAGACTAGTAATCTTGAATTGCCGTTACAGAAGGAAGGTTTACTTGCACACTTAGCACTGGCTTTTCAGAAAGAATAAATATTTTTGACAAATTAACAGTCTCTGGACAGCTGGTTTGAAGAAACAGTTTCTGCTCTGAGGAAAAGTTCACTGTAGATGTTGATAAATATGTGCTAGTACTCAGCCCAACATCTTCATGAATCACACGGCAAGAAGTAAACTAAACATACACGAAACTCACTCATCATTCCAAAGTACTGTTAGGAGTGATTACAAGTATTGCAAAACACCAAGAGCTTCAGAGAGCTCAAGAACTCACCATGACTAAAATGAGACTAAATTTAAATAAAAAGCAACACATTTCACAAGCCAGAGAATAAGATGGAGGAATGCTGGACAGAAAGCAGCTATACAGAGAGCACTCACGGCATGACATTGCATTTGAATCAGTGAGACATACATTCACCCTGTGGTGGCAGAAAGCACAAAAAGAATTTCAAGATAATATGTCTAATAAAAGAAAGACTTGTTCCTCATAAAGGCTGAGCACAATCCCACTTTGAGAGTGATTCTGAACTCACTCACACTAGGAAAGTTTTACCAAAGCTTAGCACCCCAGATTTAAATTATTCCTAATGAAAATGGTTAAATGAGATTTTTGGAGGTCCAGGATTTCTTTTAACAATAGATATAATTCTATTCTGACAGAATTTAATGACAAACCTCCATGTCTGTAGAGTTGAGCTCAAGTCCTTTCAGCAGCATAAGCAAAACTGAAATTTTCTACTCGAGAAGCTAGGTCTCAGGGCCAGTCTGCTCCTGCCACAGGAGAGACAGGGGCAGGAGTGCAACCAAGGCAGAGAGCCATGAGACAATGAGACAAGCCTCCAAAGTCGTTTCCAGCTCAGATGAAAGGAGTAAGGGAAGCAACAGTGGGTTTTTTTTATTACTACAGTTCCTGCTGTTGTTCTCACACCATCACAGCTGCAGCTAAATTCACATTCCTAGGCTCTCACATAGGAAAGCAGACAGTGTGGTCATGCCTATTTCAGTGTTGCCTTACATGAGTGCCTGTATTTGCTTATGTCAACCAACCTTGCTTATCCTTTAGGAAGGGCACGTGCAATCATAAAAGGGAAAACAGAACAAAAACACTTTAAGGTGACACACTGACAACACTATCTTCAGTATAAGGGGATGCCATAACTTGGACATCCAGCACAAGAGCAAGGAAAATTTCAGGAATCTTCTGGGAAAGGAGTACAGTCCCTACACTTGACATTTGTACGGCTATCATAAGCAACAGACTGTGTGATGTATCAAACAACATGAGTGGAATCATGACAGAGTGACTCGAATGGCAATGACTTCATTAGCTGCGTAACTCTCCTTTGTTTCAGAAAGACAACTTGCACAAGTCAGAATGGGAATACTATTTGCAGTAACCAGTCTTTAAACAACATATATCAGCCTAGTAACTCTACGTTCACACCACAGCATAGTTTTTAAGCCCCTTGGGACAACGGATTATCACATTTGCATAGAACATAAGGAAATATGATATTATATATTATAGTATAGTTTATAAAATGTTAAACCTAAATATTTATGTTACAAATATAATTCAAATACTGTGGGACTACCCTGTAACCTGGCACATGCCAGGTAATTTTGGAAGTGATTTTTAGGTGGTAGTTTTTCTTTACTTTCACATTTGTGGTGGTTTTTTTTTTTCTTCGAGACTCCTGTGTGAGTCAACATACAGCAGCAATGGCCTTGGAGCAGCACAGGACAGAGGGAGACTCAATTTGCTCTCAAGTTTCCTCCTGATTGGGAAGTGACACACCTTGCATTTGACAGTAAGGCAAACATCGCTGAACACATCCTAACAACATGGAACAAGAAGGAGGAGAGGGGGATTATTCTGATTATCTGTCTTCTTACTCCTTCCTTATTTGCAGAGTTGGGCAACATGCATAGCTAGTACAGTGCTCCAAATAGGTCAAAGCAGACATGAAAAACAGTTCACAATCTGAGCTGTTCTAAAGTGTCTATTGTTTTGACAAAGGGCCACAAATGAGCACAGAAAGTGTTCAAATCCCAGAAACATTAGAGTAAAAAGCAGCTGACCAGGGTCAATGAAGTTGAAGCTTATGAGGCTTCCTCCAGAATTTTTAAGCCTTCCAGTGACAAATGTGATCTGTAACCTATAAAGCAAAGGGTTGCTATTTGCATCCATGCCAAGAGAAAGTGAGAAGAGCTCAACAATGTCCTGGCAGTATGGAAAAAAGCAGTTGCCAAGAAGAAAACTGCACAATGTTCTGTGGCTTAACTATTATGAAAAAGAAAAATAATTAAGACTGCTGTGCCCAAGTTCAGTCCACTAATGTGCCAGAAAGTGAAATAATCTAAGGAGAAGCAATGACAGTGCTTGGAAGCATGATGATAAATTTAAATCTGAGTTTATCAAGCTAGAAAAACACAGGACATGGACATGTTCCTTCCTTTTTTGACAAGTCCCGAGAACTGTTCTCCCATTGCTCTGAATAGGAGTCAAGCTTCTGCAAACACCTGTGACCACCTGTGACAACATCTATTACAGCCACAGCTGGATTCAGCAATTTATGGCTCAGACCTTAAAAATACCTTTAAAAAAAACCATGTGGGTTTCTTTCTAGCACCCCTCTAAAAATCTCTTAAGAAAGGCACACAGACATAGTTTTACAAGGTTTGAAAGCAATTCACTGCTACTTAAGTCAATAGTTTCATGTTAGCAAATTGCAATGCTATTTCACTTTGAAAGCAGGATGGTAATTTTTCTCAAATGTAGACATATTAGCCCCTTTATATTTTCACACTAACAGGAAAAAAATTAGATTATTGTTGTGAATGAAGAGGAAAAAAATGTGTTCTTCGAGGGTAGAGTAAGATGTACGTCAAGAAAGGGAATTTTCACAAGTTTTTGTATATTTACACCAAGAACTTGGCATCTTCTGTCATTTACATTGGGATAAAACCAGTTTTACCTTATTATACTTAAGGAATTACTCATGATTTATGCTGGCATGGAAAAAGAGCAGAATTGAGATTAGATTTTTGCCCTACCTCAGTAGCTAACTCACATCCGGTTCACATATATCCAGACAAAGCTAAGGACTAATCCTCTCCAAAGTATGCTCATGGATGGCCCACTGCAGAATGCCACAAAAAAAGTATGCCCTCTGCATTGCATGAGCTTTATTTCCACATTAGCTATATTCTAATGTACAGAAATGTCCCTTTATATACACATATGCAATGAGGACAGCAGTTCTCATCCAAAGCAAGGGGCAAATTGCTTTGATAATGAATGTGTACTGCTCCTATCAGAAGCAGCAGCCAAACATTTTGTTCTGTGTGTTGTTACAATATAAGGTGAAATTTTGTGCCTTTCACTTTGGAAGACTTTTTGAATTCTGGTAAAATGGCCACCTACCAAGAACTAAGTTCTTTTGAGCAAGAATCATATCTTTAAGGAAAGATTTGGCCAAATCATCCATAACTCCTTCAGAAGCTGAACAAAAGTTGCACTTCAAGCAAATGATCAGAAACAGAATTTAAAAACTACAACAACAACAACCACCACCTGTAGAAAATGTATTCCCTCTCATGGCAGAGTTAGAATGAGAAGCATTGAGAAATGCAGTGAAAATGTTTACTCAGTTCCCTCTGCTTCGCCCATATAACACTTGAACATCTGCAATGCACTTCTGTCTGTCTGGTTGCCAAACCAACATCAAAACGAATAATTGATAATTAAACTCTATGCTTGCACATTGGACACAGTGCTTCCATGCCAAGTTGTGCAATTTATAAATAGACTAAGATTTGGGGAAGGAGGAGAAAGAGAGAAGAAAAAAAAAACCTAGTTTTTGACTCTGTGAAAACAAGTGTGGGATACCTGGAATGTGAATAAAGCATGTGGTGCGTGACACACGCTGGAAAGAACTCTGGAGTCATTCAGGAACAAAGTTTAAAAAGCGAGGAAAAGATGCTGTGGACACTGAGTCACCTAACTGGGAAATCTGTTCAAAACTCTTCAGTTTTTTAATTTCCATACCCCATTCCAGGCCAGCTGTTATTTCATGTTTGCCACAATTCATTCCACCACCCCTGTGGTAGTGGAACAGTTTCTATGCAATAGTTTCTATGCAGAAGTAAGCTGATATACAGCTACTTATTTAGTAGGCCTTTCCCTGTGCAAACGGTCAAACAAGTCACAGGTATTACTTATGCCTTCAAAATAAACCTATTCACACAGATTGTGGACAAAATTCTGGTGTTTCTACTGTCGGGCGAAAGGACAAGCGGTCCTCTCAAAGTATAGTTTCATGTCAGAACATCTCTGCTATCAGAGCCAATTTAAAAACTTTCTTTCCCTCCCCAGCTTCCAGCCCAGGTGTGCATTCCCTTTCTGACCCACAGCAAGCCAGTTCACAGTGTAGGCCTGTGAACAACTGTGACAGACCAGTGGAGAAAATGGCAACCTGTGGCAGAGGGTCAGGAAAACAATTAATTCCTTCAGGGGACTTTGTCACCAGAAGAAAGTCTACCATTAAACCGAAGGTAGAACAATGACTACCCTTACAAAGGCAGAACTAATTTCTAGCACATATTAAGTTCAGAACACAGGAGATTTTTGCTTGTTTCTGAGATAATAGTTCCCACCAAATTGAAGTTTCCATCTCAAAACTGTAGACTTATTTCAGAAAGACTGCTGAAGTATAGAGAAAACCCCAGTCACTATAACAGAATCAGGAACAGGACATAACATTTCTGTATTTCACTACCATTTCACTCCAGGTAGAATTGCGTATGTCCAAACTTTTCTGGATTTGTCATTTTTTCTCCACTTGAAAATTTTCTCAGGGCAGGATTCAAGCATTTATTACAACCATCTGGGACACCTGGGTGGAATTACTGCTCAGCAGCAGCACTGACGCTGCTGTGCATCCAGAGATCCTAGAGATTTCTACCATGTTTGTGCCTGACAGCATATATGCACATATTCTGTCCAGACAGTCCCAGGAAGAAACGTATCAGTGCTAAATCCAGATATACAGAGAGTGCACCAAATGGAGCAATATGGAAGCCAAGAAAGGCTCCTGGAAGAAGGCACCCCCCGCCTTGGAACAACTTACCAAGAGACTGAAAAACTTTTTTTATTGAAGTTTTAAGAGGAGAAAAAAACAACTACAGAACTTCAGCAAAATTAAAATGCAGCTGAGTCTGAGGCAGGAAAGAAAAAGTCCATTAGAAAGGCCAACTTGTTCTGCATAAAGAAAACAAAGGAAGGAGCCTCAGTCCAAGGTAAGAGCACATGGCTTTCCCTAAACTGGAGATAAAGATCAAGACTGTCCAGCAGAGAGTGATTATGAGGGTGTTTGTGAAAATAGTTGATAAGCCAGTGCAAGAACTCTAAATCAAACCCTAAATGCTGAAAGCTAGCTCTAACATTCATATTTGTGTCCACACCGGCAAACGTCCCTCATTCACTTTGGAACACTTGGTACCAGATCAGTAAAACCTGGAAACAAGTTCAGAGCCACAGCCTGGCTTTTGATTTCTATAAAAGACTTCATACCCTGTGTATTTTCTCTAGCAATTCATGCACTGTCTCATCTACAGTGCTTCTGACTGAGAGCATTCACCAAAGACCAACAGAGAAACTATGAATCTGACCCTTCTTGTCTGAAAGTAGAATGAAGCAAGATGCCACAAGAGCCATTTAATCAAGGCCTTTTAGTTAAAGTTCTTGTTTGAAATCATTAGTTAACAAATATTTGCCATCTCCTCCAATGTTACCTGAAGTCTGGAGCCAAACCTGCCTAAATTACAGATTATACCAGCCACAGATATATTTTCTTCCAAGGCACTGTGAAATATTAATTGTGATCCATTATAAGACAAAAAAACCTGTCAAAATATTACAACTCCTTAGAGAACAGAAATTTTGAAATTCACTTAGATGTAGAACTATGTTTTCCCCTAGTCTCTTGGCTCTTAAGAAATAAGTACTATTCAACACAGTAACAGGGTACTGTTTAGGGAGAAGGTAACGTTGTGTGGAGGAACAGAATATTCAAGTTCTCAAACTCTAATGTATTCAAAAACCTGGGAAAAATATCTAGAATAAAACCCACAGAATTTGTGTATTAACTGCCATTTAAAATAGCAAAAGATCAAACCTTACTCCATAAAGAAATAAAACTAGGACAAGCCGCTCACTGAGCTTCATAGATTCACAAATCTTATTACTTCCATTCCAAGAAATTGTCTGAATACAACTGAAAGGGCATAGTTTGTGGTGATGGATTATAAACTGAAGAAAGTCTTTGTTTACTGACTGTAATACAAAGAACAATAGAAACGTAATAAGTAGACATGTAATGTGACTAAGACAGAAATTAAGGCTGACTACCTACCGATTGTATAAGCAAGCAACATGATGCTGGTTAATCAGAAGCACTGTAACTATGTTCTCCCCTCTGTTACGGGAGAATAAAAGTGCTTCTACAGAGTATTTTTGGATTTGTACATGGCCTTTGTAAAGTGTCCAGATCCCCATGGTTAAAGAGACCTTTTATCAGAGCGCTAGACACAAAGAGAATGTGATTTGCAGGAAAATAATAATAAAATAAAAATAATAATGTACTCATACATAGCACTTTAGGTGCAGTCATAGCAGTCCTTAACCTTATGTAGTGTTTGAAAGTATTAAGTGCCTGATTACATTATTCTGTTGATGTCTGGATTTGCCTGTCATTTGCCGACAAAAGTTCTACATGTCTCTGAACTGCAGTGGCCACAGCACACCTTACTAAAAAGAGACATTTTCAGCAAGAGTAGTAATGCAGTGTTTGTCCCATCACTTCTAAGAACTCATGCATAAGACAACCTACGTACACTCAGTATCTCTCTTTAGCTTTCTTTACTTTATTCTTTAGCATACTTTAGCATTCAAAAATGTCAGTAACCCTCCAAACCTGGCAAATTAAAAAACCACAGCAGGTAGCCTGGCTACCTGAGGCTGAGTCAATACCAATGTAAGTCAGTAGAGGTTACCTATGAGGAAGGGAGTACAGTTTCACTTCATAAACACATCAGCACACCAAGTGACACTGTATGTAAGAAACAAATAATTCATTCAGTTATACATATAACATTTTCTCTCATAATAAACTCTACAAGCTCCTAAAATAAGGATTAACCTATTTAATATGATACAGTGAATTAGTCTTTCTTGTAGACTGGCAGGGAGGTTACCTAGTCTTTTCTTCCTATTTTTTTATCACCTATTATGACTTGCTTTTCTGGCTTTTCTTTACTTGCAAATGAGATGTTTGCCCAAGTTTTTACCTTGAAAAAATATGAGGTCACCAATATATTATCACTTTTTAATCTTCAGTTTTCACAAGACAATTTCCACGATTTTCATCATCTAGGTTAACAGAGTTTGAAGCTCAAGTACTGACTTCTTTTCATAAATAACTTTGATTTATAATAACTAATATTTCATGAAAGCTTTCTTGCTTTTCAAATTAATATAGCTAAGCCTTACTACAGAGTCTGAATTAATTTCATGTATTTGCTTTAGTAAGTAAGTACTTGTAAGTACTTGCACTGTAAGTATTACTACTGTCAGGCACCACCTAGTGGCTAATTTCCAATAAAAGACAAGTATAATAAATTCTTTTTTAGTCACAGTATTACTGCACCTTGAGATAGCAAGGGTTGCCTCTTGGCATTTCGAGACAATAAGATAGTTAAAGCACTTTCTTGTTTAACTAAAATTTAAACTGCTAATCCTCAAGACTTCTGAGACTGTGACAAGTGGAAAGGCAAACAAAACACATTCAAATGCACCCTGCAAGTTAAATGCATGCAAGAGTTTCGGGGTCATTATCTTTCAGGCCTTCAGGAATCCCGGTCCCAGAGATCAGGGGGAAAGGTCAGAGCAAGGAAGATGTAGCCTTGGTGGAAAAGGATCAGGTCAGGGAATACTTAAGCAAACTGGACATACATAACTCCATAGGCCCTGATGGGATGCACCCAGAAATGCTGAGGGAGCTGGCAGATGTCATTGCAAGGCCACTCTTGATAATCTTTGGTCGATGATGGCAATTGGGAGAAGTGCCCGAAGACTGGAGGAAAACAAATGTCACCCCCATCTTCAATAAGGACAAGAAGGAGAACCTAGGGAACTACAGGCCGATGTGCCTCACCTCAATCCCAGGGAAGGTGATGGAGCAGCTAATCCTGGAAACCATTTCCAGGCACATTAAAGATGAGAAAATCATCAGGAGTAGTCAGCATGCCTTCACCAAGAGTAAGACATGCTTGACCAACTTCATAAACTTCTATGATGAAGTGACTGGCCTGGTAGATGAGGGGAGAGCAGTGAATATTGTCTACCCAGACTCAGGAAGGCCTTTGACACTGTCTCCCATAAGATCCTCATAGAGCAGTTGTTGATGCATGGACTGGATGAGCAGATAGTGAGGTGCATTGAAAACTGGCTGAATGGCCGGGCCCATAGGGTGGTGGTGAGTGGCACAAAGTTTAGTTGGAGGCCAGTTACTAGCAGTGTACCCCAGGGGTGAATACTGGGTCCAGTCCTGTTTAACATCTTAGTTAATGATCTGGATGATGGGGCAGAGTGTACCCTCAGCAAGTTTGCAGATGACACAAAACTGGGAAGAGTGGCTGATATGCCCGAGGGTCATGCTGCCATCCAGAGGGACCTCGACAGGCTGGAGAAATGAGCTGACAGGAACGTCGTGAAATTCAACCAGGAGAAGTGCAAAGTCCTGCACCTGGGGAAGAACAACCCCATGCATCAGTATTTGCTGGGGGCACCCAGCTGGAAGGCAGCCTGGCAGAAAAGAACCTGGGGGTCCTGGTGCATACCAGGTTGAACACGAGCCAGCAATGTGCCCTTGCTGCAAAGGCGGTGAATGGTATCCTTGGCCACTTTAGATAAAGTATTGCCAGCAGGTCAAGGGAGGTGATCCTTCCCTTCTGCTCAGCACTGGTGAGGCCACAGTGGGAGTACTGTGTCTAGTTCTTGGCTCTTCAGTACAAGAGAGACATGGATATACCAGAGAGAGTCCAGTGAAGGGCCACAAGGATGATTAAGGGACTGGAGCACTTCACATAAAGGAAAAGCTGAGAGAGCTGAGACTGTTTTGCCTGGAGAAAAGAAGGCTCAAGGGGGATCTTATCTTATTAAGGTATGTAAATACCTGAAGGGAGGGTGCAAAGAGGATGGAGCCAGGCTCTTTTCAGTGGTGCCCAGTGACAGGACAAGAGGCAATGGGTACAAACTGAAAAACAGGAGGTTCCCTCTGAACATCAGGAAACGCTTTTTTACTGTGAAGGTGACTGAGCACTGGAATAGGTTGCCCAGGGAGGTTGTAGAGTCTCACTCCTTAGAAATATTCAAAAACCATCTAGTCACAGTCCTGGGAAACTGGCTGTAGATGGTCTTGTTTGAGCAGGGGTGTGGACCAAATGACCTCAAGAGGTCCCCACCAACCTCAACCATTCTGTGATTCTGTGATCCTTGAGCACTTAAATTGCATCTATTCCACCAAGACAGTAATACACAACAGCAGTAATCACCTGCTCAATATTGCATTAAAATGTTCGGGTTTTTGCTTTCTGTACTGACTGTGGAAGTTCAGGGATTTCTCATATTGGAAACCTTCTTTATGCGGGTGTTTTCTGGGGATAATTGTTACATGGTGCCCATTTCTTAATTTCTTCCCTTGCCATCTTGGTTTTGTCCACTGTTGGAGACAGGTTACTGGATCAGACAAAGCTATGCTCTGTTCTAATATAACTTTTATACAGAGATAGGATCCTCATACAAAGCATCTTAATATTAGGGTATACCTTTAAACCACATTACAAGGGTTGGTCTTAATCCCTGGTCAGCACTCAAGGAGTCAGAAAAGGACCTCCTCTCACCCCAGCATGCCATAACCAGAACTTTCTACTAAGATTAAGATGTCAAGAGCAGTTTTACAAGAAAGATAAACAGAACTACCCAAAAGCAGCAACTGTTTTCTACTCCCTGCAGTTCCCAGCTGTACACACCTCTAGATGCCTACAAATATTTGTATGCATGTATATAAAAATGTGCAGGACTTTCTCTTTTGTTTCAATGTGGCGTCCCACCTCTGGCTTTTGCTTCTCCAGTCTGAAACAACAAACTTTCATTTCCTGTCAAAATACACTGATATGACCTCCAAAGACACCTGATGGATTGGGACTTATCACTCAAGTCCATTAAGAAATGTAAGTTTCTGGCTGTGAAGTTTACGTATCATCAGGCACTACGGAACTTAGCAGTTCTGCACACAGATAAAACCGAACTCTAGCTGCCTACGAAACTACATAATCCAAGGGGGAGGCACCAGGAAGCCGCAAGCAACAACTTCAGTCTTCAGAGTCTTGGCTTTGCATAAATCCTGATGTAGATGTGCACATCGTTTGCTGGATCTAGCTTTTGAAAACCCCACCGAAGGAGTGAGAAATCTGGATGGTAATGAGGACCTTAGTGCTCAGACAGTGACCTGAAACCTGGGAATTATGTTTATCAGAAAGCAGGGATCTGGTTTTCCTCAGCAATGCAATGCAAGCCTACTGGTTTAAAATTCCATCTCTCATACAAGCACCAATAAATAAGACCAAGCTCTTGCCAAAACAGAGAGAGAACCACTTCCTACAGGACTGGCAAAGTCTATGAAATGCAGAGCTGTAAGTAACTCATCTCACTCCAGTCACAGGCCTGCACCCAGCAGAATAATTCAATACAAATATTTCGGTGATTTATGCACCATGAGCAAAACCCCTCTGCTTTGCAATAAACACAAGCTGGAGCACTCATGTAAGCCCTGTGATGAGAAGTTCCAGGGGTGGAGAGGAAACTCCCTACAACTGCAGATGAAAAGTGCTGTCCTAGTATCGAGCATCTAATATGCAGTCCATTTAATGGACGTATGACATGATACAAAAGTCCATTCATAAATAAACTGGGGTCATGAGGGGTAATGAGATCACACAGACACTGGAAAGGGGAAAGAAATATAATGATGGAGAAAGCGTTCCTTTCTCAACAGCTAGGACTTTGCTCCAGGGTCCCACCTGCTTCTGGCTCCCTCCAGGAAGCTCTCTGCTGTAAAAACTGGCACAAAGGACAACATCAAGGCTGAGTGGATGCTGGCATAGCACTTCCCACTGTACCTTGTGCTTTAATGATGATGAACTGTAAGTTGAACGTTCCCCATGTTGGGAATGAATCTTTGTAGTAGAGTTCCTTGGAACTATAAAAAGATGTTGGACTCGAAGTGCAGAAGGGTTATAGTGAGAAGATATGCTCAGATTATTGCCTCAGGCACGCTCTCAGCAGAGGTTTGGAAAGGAGCTAGATGGACTACTGCCAAAGTTACTGGTAGAGCTCATGGGCATTTTTCTACTTAATGCTATGTTTGTTCGATTACTGCACTTTCCCAGGCTTAAAGCTGTTTTCTCTTCCTAATAAAGAATTCCTTGCATATAGCCTCAGCATCTTTGTGAATGTTGAAGATATGCCTGCTAAAGACAGTAAGGGAAGAATTGCATAGTGTTCCCGTATTTCTGTGTGGGAACCGAGTAATTTAGTTATTTACGAAGAAGAACTGTTTTTTACTGTAATTACCCACCTGGCATAAGGGGACCTTCTCCAGGATCCCATGAATCAGTGTCCTCTCAGAAGAATGCTACAGTAATTCAACAGACTAAGGGGGAAAGCACACTTTAAATATTCTGATCACTAATACCCAAAAAGAAAGCTCCCTCCTCTCTCAAAGGGAAAGAAAAGGAGCACCCCACTGGCACACAGTGAAGGAAAGGGGCTATAAAAGAAAACAATCAATGGGTAAGCCTGAAACATGCTTGGTTTCCACTGAAAAGGCATTTCTGTTAAATAAGGAATCAAACTGTCAGATAGAGAAAAGCTCCTCATTGTAATAGTGTACAGACCCCACACTGTAAGCGGTGTGTTACTCAGAAGTAGTAAATAACCACCTGACCTAGCAGTTGCTTCAGCAGGGAGAAAATTTCGTAACATAACTATTCTCCAGGCATTAGGAAGTGGGTATTACCCTGCACATCTACTAAGGTGGAGTTTTCCCTCTGCAGCCTCATGGAAGCTGGTGATAGTCATGTGAGCCTTGCAGAGGGAGGGCGTGAAGGGAGCTCACTGCTGTCAGTCTGCTGGCTGTACGTGGGAGGCAGGCCTCACTGTTCCCTGCTTTGAAACCTGGCTTTCAGAACAGACACAGATATTTGTTGCAAATCTGAGAAATGTAAGACTGACCTGCGGAGTTGGCCAGCCCACCACGGAGTGGGGCGCTGTATATATATCTCTCCCAAAATATTAGTTTGGACTAATTAGGCTTAGCTCTGTGGCAAGCATTAGAGAGTGTTGTTCAGTCCCTGCGAGATAACCAGACATCACAAGGTTGCTTTCTGCCAAAGTCGTTACATTGCATAAAAAATAAAGATCAGACGTTTGGTTAGGGTAATTCACAATAATAACAGAAGAGTGACAGGGAAGGAGAGAAATTAAAATATACAGGAGAATCTGCACTTTGAGGATCAATAACCCCAAAGTTAGCGTAAACAATGATTGAACAACATTTGAGTGTGCCTCTGGAATTAGGGAGTGCACTGCGGACCTTTGTTTTCAAGTTCTTGCAGTTCTAGACAGTATGTGGAGACAAATGTTCTCTCTCCAGAGATGAAGATGTGGGTACAAAGAACAGTGGTGAAAGAAGCAGTGATTTGCTAATGTATTGAGCAGGATAGATGGCCCCAGTTAGAGGAATGCTGTACCAGAAATGGACCTTAACTACACTTTTGCCAAGGAAGCAACACTTATCTCTGAAGACAATAAAAACATCATTTCAGCAGAACTCCCATTTTCTTATTTTATCACTCCTTTAAAACTACCCTATCCTGAGTAGGGCAAGCAGATATACTCATTTTGGTTTTTGTGATGAAGATTGATGAAAGAAGAAAAAAGAAAAAAAGGCAAACCAGTAAGAACACTTTTGGAGCTTGATTGCTTACATTGAACACTGCACTACACAGGCCCCAGGACGTTGAAAGTGAAGGCAACAGTATCCAGAGCTGAGATAATCAAACTTTGGAACATCATAGGTCTGTCATCGCTTTAAAAACTGCCAGGAAGACAAAGCTACAGGCTGCTCTGCTTTAGGAAGACACATTCAAATGCAGGAACAGGGGGAACTGGTGACTCTTCGGTCAAGAGCAGGTTCAACATGGGCACACTGCAGTGAATGGCCAGAATTCATTACAGACAAAGTTGAAAAAATTTTCCATACAAAAGAAAAACATAGTTAAAAATAGGAAGGAAGAGATATATTAGGCAGACAGTTTGAGTAACAGAAACTCCCAAGTTTTGATTTACATGCTATACACTATAAATAATATTTTGGTTAACACACTTTCCCACCTACTCCAGCAAAAAGAATTATTGTATACATAATCTTAATCTTTACAATGACCATTCTTCCCTTTTTTAGGCTTTAGAGTAAGAAAAGCATATACAGGCACTTGAAAGTAATATACAGCTTTGAAAGTAATCATGCTATAGATAATGTAGCCTTTTAGATATTAAGAAGTGAGGTGAAGTCCTAGGAATAGGAAATAAAAATGAAAACGTGAAAAAGCAGATGGACTAGAAGGAGCTGATGAGCTGGGACCTTTTAGAAGCACTAATATTAAAATAAGCTCCACCACAAATAAAAAAGCACCTAGCTCTGCTTGACTTCCCTAGGGTGAGATAATTTTATGTTAATAACAAGATAACAGAAGGAGACCTCCCCTCTATGATGACGGTCCTCTATCCAGAATTTCAGTTCATACACGGGTTCCCATCTGCAGGTGCTTCAGGATGTCCATTAAGAAGATAACTTGACAATTTTCCAGGAGTTAAGTAAGCTTTTGTCTCAGAAGGATAACCACCTCTTTGTGATATCAGTAACCTTAGCAGACTCGCTTCATCTGTCATTTAGATGTCCTAGGTGATAAAGGTTGCATTCAACCAGAAATATAATTAATTATAAATTCTTTTGCACTTCTTATACTTGCTGTATGTTTCCTTGACCTGCTATAACTCGTTAGAGGTGCACTGCTAAAAGGCAAGAGACAATGGCTGTAAGATGTACCAAGGAAAATTTGGTCTGGACAGAAGGAAAAAATTCTTCCCCCTGAGTGTGGTGCAGCACTGGAAAGGGTGCCCAGAGAGGCCATGTGATCTCCATCCTTGGAGATTTCAAAACTCATGAGCAACTTGATCTGGCTTTCAAGCCAGCCCTGCTTTGAGCAGAGGGTAAGTCTAGGGACCTCCAGAGGTCCCTATTCACAACCTATTCATTCTAGAATCACATAGTTAAAACTTGGATTAACATACTATAACATTTATTAAAAAATCATAAAACCTGTTTTCTTTATGCATGTTCATAAAACTCCTAGGGAGTGTCCTACCTGTCTCTGGATCAACAGTAGTATTATCACTTAGGAAACTACCAAATGCATTAACTGCAAAAATTGCTAAGAACTGGGTTTGAACTCATCTTCATTTGAGGAAAGGGCATCATCAAAATAGAAAAAAAACAGTGAACCACAGATATGTTTTTATACACCTTTTAAATTGCATTACAAGGATTGAGAAGAACTACTGTTGATAAGTGCATTCCTACAAGAAAGCTACACTAAAGAAACTCCTCTCTAGTAGAAATCAATACTTAAATTAGGATGACAAAAAAAAGCATTTTATAACAGGCAAACCTCTAAAGCCCTGCACGTCCTACAACTGCAACTTTCATTCTCTACTTGTTAATACATCACTCACGCCTTCCAAGTCTAAGGGTGACTGAAAGAGGAGGTAAACCGTTTTCAGTATTTCTAGTCTAAGATATCTGTTAGCAAAAATTTCACAATTTCCCTCTCAAAAAATGTTCATCATCCTCTTCATCTGAGTTGAAAATAGACATATATGAAAGGCAAAAATTGAATTCATATGCCTATATTTAGACATTGATATGATTTTGAAAATAAAGCACTGCATTAGCCAGGCTTTGTTTTAAGCAATGTTATTTAATTTCTGGATGTGCACTGAGAGACTGGGTGTTATAAACATTTTACAAATCAACCCTCAATTCACACTGTACTATCTGCATCTTCTGTACTATATATTCCCTTAAAGTTTTTAACTGAAATCGCTTTGCTGTAGAATAGGAATATGTAACACCCACCGTGTTCTCATTTGGTAAACCCTCCTCACTCACAACTGTATTTCTTAATTTACAAAAAAATCAGCTTTTCCCTATAGCCCAAAGAGGTGCATAAAGCCACAGCAGAATACTTTTACAAACTAAGACATAGGGGTGGATGGAACTGTCAGTGAATATCATAATGGTCCTTTATTTGGTTTTACGTTTTTAAGAACTTGAAAATATTCTATGACTGATTATGCAGTTAGCATTCCCTCAGGATATCAGACCTTAGAAGGAACCTTGGTCTGTGCCAAGAGTGAGCATAACAAGTACATGGTTCCTAGATTTGGTGTACAATCACTTGGAAATTGGCAAGAACTGTATGGCCAGAAGCAAGGAACTGAGGCACCAGGAATGATTTATAATAATTCTACAGTGCCACATCTAGTCTTCCAGCACAGGTACTTTGGTTAAAAAATGACTTTCAATTTGCATCTTACTATATAAAGGTGAAACAGGAACAGTTAAAAAGATTTGCACTGTTGCAAGTTGTATTAAAAATTAGACTAAAAAGTCTAATTAATTTGGGAATGTGAATATTATTTCAGCAAAATATTTCAACATAGTTAATGTATTCGAAAATATCAGTCAGAAAGTCTTTGAATATAAGGCAAAATGAATGCTGCTTCCTCTGTCCATCAAAGCCTGAATATAAATTTAAGTTACACAGTGCTCCCATAACCAGCAAAAAGTTGAGTATAATCTAATCAATCTAAGAAATAAGGATCACAGTAAATTATCACAATCCACGAAGTGTTGTTGATGTTTGCCAAGGGAATAAGCATCCACACTGCGACTGAGCTCAAATCCCCCTCACGGTACAGAGGTGCAAAAACCTAGTTCAGTTGCAGAAAGAAAAGGGTAGTAATTCTTCAGGTATATATACTCAAAAGCTCTAACATTACCCAGAAAATAAAAACCACATTTATTTTAGTGGTAACAGTCAAACTTGCAGTCAGGCAAACTATGGAAGATAAAAGCAAGAAAAATAATCTCTGAAAACAGAGAATCAATTGCACAGGTCTGGTCCTTATTTTCTTTCTCACAGAAGTTTAAACCACAGAATTTCTATGAAATCATATCAGTATAGTGAAACATTATAATGGAGACAGCAAGATACAAATTAAGATGGAGTGTAAGCAGATGTACCTCTATTTTTAATTCAGCTGAGTTGTCAGATCTGGTAAAACTTGAGAATTCCTCTAGCCAGTCACAGTTTAACTTAACATTTGTAATATTTGCTAACATACCAGGTGTTGTGATCTTGTTCTGTGTTTATCTATTCCATACAGTAGCCTGGCCTGGAATAACAGGTATTCAAAAAGTACTTAAATCCTGCACAAAAACATTGAGGCAAAGAAGCAGAAATTTCAAAGCCTTGCAGAACCTCAATAAGATTTGATGGTCTTGCTACCATTTGCCAATTTGAAACATTTCTCTCCCAATAAAAAGCAATTCTGCTCACACTATGAGTTAATGGTTAAGTCTTTGAAAAACTATATGCAGTAGTTCAACTTTAACTCAAAATATAGTAAATACATTTTACAATGATTATCTGTATTACTAACACCAGCTTTTGCAGGTAATCATTTAGGGGCAGATTGTGTAATAAAGCTTGGTTGGAGTTTGATTATTCGAAAGATAAATGCTAACGAATGTCACCTTTCTTATGTATACATATTATCCAGAAACAGATTTTGGGGTTTTTTCCCCTGTTGTTTCCCACAGTTCATTTATTCCTAGACACATATCTTATGTAAGAATATTTCAAGTCAGCAGTTTTCACAAACATTTCATTTTCTTTACTCAGTATTTATAGTATACAACAAAAATTGTTTTGGTTTGGTTTGTCTTTCTTGTAGAGATATTGTGGAAATTCCTTAAAAAGCATGGTTGTTTTGTTTTGTCTTATTTTAAGCCCAACTTCTTCTATGTTTGTAACGTCAAAATTCAAAAATACACAAAAAAACACTGGGAACACATATGCATGTGTTCAGATGAATAAAACTTGTAAAACCAGGAGTGAAAAAATCAAATCAATTTCAAAACTGTCAAATACTTTCACACTGATTCATGATGGGAATACCAGTTTCTGATTATTCACCACACTTTGTGACCATATTCTCCAATAAAAATTCATCAATGTAAATAGAAATTCCTCTTTTTTGAAAGAATTAATGGTTTTTTTAAAAAAAATCTGATGTATGACATTCTTCCAGGAATAAGCATTATACAAAACCAAATGTACTTTACTATTTAGTGTATTTTTGTTACAGTAAACTATTTTCAGAACTACAGAAAAGCAGTGAAAACATTATTTTTAACGTTCTGATCAATCCAAGATTTCATTTGCTGAAGTAACTGGAAGGAACTTAATTAATCTGCATCACCGAAGAACCAGGTCCCTTAGTGTTTTATACAAGTCCATATTACCTTATGAGGTCAATAGGCTGAAACTTGTAAAATACTCCATATCTTGCCCATTCTCGATACAGCAACTAAATAAAAAAAAAAAAAAACAATTAACTTGAAACAAGTGATCCCATCTGTTTTTACAAACATCTTCTAAGAGTTAAAAATATATGTACCAAAAAACGCAGTTTTCCATACTTAAAAACAAACTTCCAAGTACATTTTTCAGACAGTTAGGAAAGGCTCCAACCAAGCCAGCAATGGAGGATGGTGTACACACATCTTTGTCCACATACCTACCCTCTCCTCACCACATTTATTAGACAGTGATGTTAAATAGAAAGGCTCAAAAGGAAAATTAAAAGATGCTGTAGTCTTGTGGAAATCTTTGGAAAGATGCTAGAAATAATCCTACTTACAGAGTGAAATTCTTCTATGATGTAATTTATTTAATTTCTGAAATCACACCATAGATAAGTACTGACCGGTGTTTACAGGTCCAGGGTGAAGTGAACTGAGGTAGGAGTTCAAATCTGGTAAACTGGTATGTAAAAACATACCAAGAGGTAACAAATGTGGCAAAACCAGCCTGCTCTCCTGCTCAGCTCCTGAGGCTACTATACCCAGTAGAGCCCATATAAAAGCCCCTTCTCTCTCCATGCTGCACATGGACACCTAAGTTCACATGTTTACTGTTGGAAATGCAAATTCACCCACGGCTTACAGACAGTACAAAGGAAGGCGCAGATCCTACAGAAACTTGTCTTACGATGGGAGGAATCCAGTGGAAACAGTCGGGGATAAAAGGAAATATTTCAGGACCTGTGGTATATTAACCACAATACACTCAACTGCAATAGGCAAGGGACTTGGGATAGTCTTCCTCATTCCCTCTTTCATTGTTGTGATCTACGTGACACTTTCAAAAACAAAAAAGAAACCATTGACACTCTTT
>NW_009198267.1:101426-108494 GCF_000690835.1 Fulmarus glacialis
GTAAAGGAAAGTGGTAATTATGGTGTGAAAGCCAGCTGCTGGATAGAAATTACCATGCAATTAACAATTTGATAAAAGAGTTAATTTGATAATGGGGCATTTTATAACTGTGTATGCATTTATTAATAATCCAGAAAAGACATTCAAAAATGAAGCTTTCCAGAATTATATGAAGACCAAAGAAAACTCAGAGGAAACATCAACAGGATCTAACAAAGTTAGATGACTGTTCACCATATTTTATCTTCAGAGGAAAATAAAAATCAGGGCAGTCCCATGCAAAAGAGTAAAATTTTCTCTGGAGCCACCTGAATTGTTTGTATTCCTTTCATAGTTTTATTCCTTTCATAGTCTACAAGACTATAGGCAGTCTAAGACAACATGCTCATTGAAAACTCTTTCTTGAAGTACAGAATGCATCAAAAAATAATAAACAAATAACCAGAATATGATGATAAATGAAACTAAATTAACTACATCAGTATTTATAGATTATAAATCTGTATCATCCAAAAAGACAGGTTTCAAGCCTTTTATCCCTATTTTCAAACAAGAAGTGGAGCGGATCCAGAAAAAGTGTTGCATATGAGAGGTGCGGTCAGCTCCTTTAAAATAAGGCACCACCTCATTCCTAGTAAAATTGGAGTAGTGATGAAACTGTTTTGAAAACGAGCTTCTGTGTGGAATATCTGCTGACTCCAAGAGATGACCTCATACGTGAGTTCCTCCCTTGCTGTGAGCACTAACTGACAGTCCCTTGACTGTCTCATGGAAATTGTGGCTAATGTGAAGCAATGTAATTGCTGAGTTAATATCTTGGAGAATTCTATTCTTCTGTAAATTTTGGCTGGAATTGGGCAGTAAGTTTTAAAGCTGCTGGGGAGGAAGACACAAACCAAGAAACACATGCACACACATACACAACCGGATACATACAGAGGATATTCTGCAGAGAAGTTAAATTAAATATTTGTTTAGGGTTTTTTTTTTTTTTCTTTAACAGAAAAAAAGGAACTCCAAAGATAGTAAAAATCAGTAATTTTAGAACAGTAAGTTACAGAGTTTTTCAAGATGTTTAATATGTGGAACTCATCAGCTTAGTTGCAGACTAGATTGCAAAGTGTTTAATTCTATCTGCAAAATAGATGCTCATTAAGCATGGCACTTTTTTCCTAGTAAATAATAGATTATTGCACAATGGAGTTATGTAAGTATGCAAGAGCTGGAAAGGATGTTAGGAACAAAGTACATACAGATTTTGCAATTATCGGTAGTTGCATCTGTCAGATGGTCCATTTTGACAGCTAGCAGCACACTACACCATCTTATGAAGTTAACAGCACAATTAAAATAAGTGTGGAGAAATTTCAGATACTGTAACTGTAGAGTTATCTTGACATGTTTTGAGGTTTTCAATCACAATTTTCTACTGTTTATAATGCCTCTCCTCCTGCAGATGGTATGTGAAAGAACTAAATAAATATATCAAGTGAGCAATTAAGACCTGGATCCTGCAAACATGCACCCAACAAAGTATTTTTGTTCAGAATATGGAAACTGCCTTGCAACTATTTAAGTGAACAGAGCTATGCCATTGCATATGCGTTAAAGATACAGCATAAAGTATTTTCTGTTCATAGGTCATGGAGTAAACCCTACGCTGCTGAAGCAATTGGGAATTTGGCAATGAGATTCAAGGAGTGTAGAGTCTTGGCTTTTAGAATATTGTTGTTACAGAGTACAGTCTTGCAAAATGCTTTGCACTTGTGGAAAGAAATGATGGGACTAGGTTTGATTTTCTTTGGCTTCAACAGGAGTTGAAGAGGATTGCCCTGGCTGCCATATTTATTTTTTCATATGAACACTTGTGGTTACACCTATTCAAAATCACCCCTTGCCATTACTCCACAGCATTGCCTACAATTTCATTTATTTCCATAAATAATCATACTAATAAATGCATTCACTGAAATATACAAAACAAGAAAGTTAAAGCTATTAAATTATTAGAACTACTTAAAAGCTGTTTTGAACGTAGTTACAGACTGGAATTTGAAGAGCAAAAAGAAAGGTCTTTCTAAAATTGCAGTCAGTTCAGGAACAGGTTGTTATGGCATTAGGTCAGACTACAGAATCACACTGGTCATTCTGATTCCAAAGCACTGAAGGTGAGTTTATGGCATGAATATTTTCCATTCACGTGTGTTGCCCACACTAAACTTCAGTCTCAACACTGCAGTTTTACAAGATTAAGCTTAATCTGGAAGCTGGAATGTGCTTCCTTTCATGATATTTATTAAATTGAAAGGAATTCTAGGAAGAGCTTTGTAATATAATTTATTGTATTTTATAAGTTTCACTTAAAAGCAGTACTTTCTGTAAGTTTATAATAATACTCGCCAATCTGCTTCTAATATTCTAGGGATGTTGTTGTAGTATATGACAACAGTGTATTTCCCAGATAGGTAACACAGCCCTTGTGTGTTTCTCAATGTCAATCATATTGCTAGCAATGAAGGGTTACAAGTTGCCAGTGGGCTAGAAGCTTAAAAAAGACCAAGTCAGTGTTTATGCTCATGGCGAGTTATTACCATGCTGCCATGCAATAGCTTTCTTAAAAAGATTTTTCCTAGAGCAGAAAACACACTTAAACAGGGAAATTCCTTTACTCCAATCAACAGTCTTAGGAAAAGAGTGGGTTTCATTGCAGATTTCTAATTCTCATAGGATGTGACAAAAGTATTGCTTCACAGTGCATTTTCTCCAAGGAAATCCTGAAGAGGGTTAATAAGGATTAACCTTTTATATTATGAACTGGTACATAAAACTTAATTACTTGCGTTGCCTTATTGGCATAAGTACCCCAGACAGGCTCAGTTCATCATTCTTTGGGCTTATACAACAGACAATTGAAATGGAAGATACAGATAAGTTAAAATGGACAAAATAAAAAGGGGCAGAGAAAAATAAAACTGAAAAATGCCCCCCTTTCCTTTAAACCTGATTGGGGCTTTTCAGGAAATTAAACACTGAGACTATTAGATTCAGATAGAAAACAGATGATGTTACGCATAGAAATACTACAGCAGATTCAATGGCTAGGCAGCAGAGACATATGTGAATAATCAATGAAGTATTTTTGGAAAGAACCTTTTATGTTTTTAATACTTAACACTTCATAACTGAGCCTAATAGGCAGAATAAAAAGAAGGCAGCACAAAATACAACTACTAGGGTGAATATTTTTCCAGACACTGGAAAAGACTGGGTCCTTTTAGGCCCTCTTCCCCCCTTTTCCACAGTACCCAATCTTCCTTTATTGACTAATTTACCTTTCTTCTCTAAAAATTTTGCTAGCCTTTTAAGTCAGTAAACTATGTAGCTGACTTTCAGAGTCCATTACCGTATCACTATTATCACTTACTCAAAGAAAATTCTGCAAGTGCAGAGTAGACAATTTCTTCATGAACCAGAAGTTCAAAATAACAGACATAAATATACAAGCTTCTTTATAGTTTGTTTTCCAACTTTGTCCCTCTTGCTTACCAAAGTTCATATACTAAATTAAGTTGTGTACGGCACATGAAGACATATAGTGGCTAAATATTAACAGTATTTACCAAAAGCTACAAAGAAGATTATGTTTTCAAATTTTTACTAACCCAGCACTGGAGAAATGAAATGTATTTGTATGACCTATGTACTCAGTCTTCATTTCAAATGCTCAAATAATCATAATTTCTGGCAATTATACTCTTGAGAACTACACTGTACTTTGCCAAATTAATGGCATTTTCTTACCTCTTCTTCAAGCAACAGATGGCATATACCACAGAGTTAAAAACATTTATGAAATTGTTTACAAGTCACCAAGAATATATGTAATTTAATTTCTAGTATAGTAAATATTTTAGGCATCCAAACATTCTCTTTTTCTTCATTCTTCCCTCCCCCCTTTCTCTCCCCACAATTTTTCCTCTTCATTTCCTGTCCTATTTTTTGTATAACAAGGAAAAACAAAAAAGCAAACATTAGAGAACAACATGGAATGGTTCTTAAAGGATTACAGTAATTAAATGTTTTTGCTCATTTCTAATAGTAAGGACATGTATTAAAAACAGTCTGAATTTACATACTCTTTGATTATGCATCCATTTCTCTTGTGCAGACGGTGGGTGATATATTTTCAAAAGTCATTTGATAGCTAGAAACTTTTTATTTACAAAATAATTGGAAGCAGATTTTTAGAAATTGCATGTAATTTAATTGAATGCACAATCAAATGAAAAATGCAACTATGTTTTATTCTAGTAACCATTGTTCTGTAGTACCATCTGGTTATGGAAAGAAAATATTCATGTAAGTTATTTAACAACTTTTGCTTCCTGACAGGTTAAAAAATCTTGTCTATGCATGCAGAGGGAAAATTTAAGCATTTCAAGATGTAAATATCAAATTAAATTCACTGAAATACTTCACAAGAAGACTTTATAAAAAGTCTTTTGAAAAATTTTTTGTATGCAGAAATAGAAGAAAATAAGTAATGCAAAAATATATGCATTTGTAAAAACATTTACTTGATTGAACACTGACTAATGCTTTATGACAACATTTAGGACACTAATTCACATTTATCACATGAAATCTAACATGAAATTAATTTTGCAATGTATTTTACCTTTCTTTCATTCATGTCATCATTTTGGCCTTCATATTCACCCTAGAGAAAGAAAATAATTCAATAACATGTAAAAACAGGTAAAATTGAATAAAGTTTGCTCAGTTGTTCCTACATTGTTGATTTTACTTTTAGGTCACAACTTAAAATATACTTATGGAAGAGTTTTCATACTAGAATCACACACTTTGAATATATTTTCATTGTCACAGGCAATAAACATATGCACTATTGAGTGATATCATCAGAGAACCAGATTTTTAATAATATTTACGTACATCATGAAGTGGGTATGCTGCATCATAAACGTTGTTTGCTATTAATGTGCCAATGCCTACAAGAAAAAAAAAATTAAGATGGTCAACAGCTAGGCACAGTTAAACAGAAAAGATTATTACAGATTTCATTTCTTGACATTATAAAGTGGACTGAGCTATATTACTGAAAAGACTCAAAATCATGTCAAGGTGAGTATATACCAACATAGAAGTACTGGCTATGGAAAACATGTTTTCACAGAAAGGCTTGTTTCCATATAGTGCTTTTTCTTGAGTGAACTAGTATGGTACAAAGACTGTTTTGACCACTTTCTCATCCTGATAGCAAAGAGGCATATGACTGAGGAGGAAAGCATCTGGAAAGTGCGTCTTGAAGCTTGACAATGATCAGAACCATAGACCCCCACTGATGCACCCAAACAATTAAAAAAACCACTTTCACAGAAGTTTGTGATTGAAGAAACCCTTACTCTCTATTGGCTAATATTAGATCAGGTCTTGTTTTCACTGAACCAAGTGCTGGGTTTTCTACCCTTCCTTATATCGATACATAAGGCCATCCTTCAGAGTTTGAAACAATGCTTCTTTGTTTGCAGGAGTCAAATCAGTTTGTGCTCACTAAATCCACAGTTATGCTGGAAAGCTGGATGCACCAGGACAAAAATGTGGCGATTAAAGGCACGGACCCTCACATATACATGCACAGAATCCTTTATTAAAATATATCCTTTATCATAGCAGGGGCAGTCCCACTGTCTCTCTCCTGTCTCTCTCATATACTAAGAAAAAACAGTCTCTCTTCCTTCCGGCAACGAACCACATGACTGCTCTCAATGCCCTTCAGCTGTTTCAGCTCTTGAATCAGCTGGGGCTCATTAGGCCACCTCTTCTGCTTTATTCAATTCTTCTCCACACAAAAACTACTGAGTCCTAAAGATTGTAAACAGGAAGTTTGGTGAAAGGTACAGGAAGATACAAGGACATGGCACTATCACAGTGACCACATGCTACAAGGACTTTAGCAACTGAATCCCCAGCTAATGACTACGGCACCTATAGACATACACAAGACCACTACTGGTTCTCAAGACCTATGACTCTTACAGCCATTCTGTCATTAGTCTCTGCACATGAAAACAATTGTTCCGTAAGATGACAATTAAAGATTAGTAGATTATTCCAGATATCTTTGCTTTCAATGTCCAGTAAAAAGTAACCAGCTAGCTTGTCTTTAGGGATGAAAAAAATTCTATAGTCAAATTACACAACTATCATTCTGAAATGTTTGGGAAAAAACCTCTGGTCAAAGATACTAGTTAGGCATTACCAATAAATTTCTTCCTTGGTACAAAGAAAAATACCCTTAACACTACATGCATTAGTAGAATTGGGAAATCTTCATGTTTGGATCATGCCAAGTCCTCTACTGAAAGCATTCCATGTTTGGAAAGTTTACAATGGTTCAGAGAAGAAAATATGCCTTCCTTGTATAATGTCATAGAAGTGGAATCAGATTCAGCCTTACACAGATGTAAAAATCAAGAAGAAAATGTGTTTGAAGTATTATTTTCCTCCTCTTATATTATGAAGCATATGCTCATGAAAACCAAAGACTGCTATAAGTTCTTCCAATATCACTGTCCTATCTCTTGTGCAAAATAAGCAATGGAATCTTAAAAAAAAAAAAAAAAAAAGATTAAAACAAGGATACTTAAAGAAATCTCTTAAACAGATCATGATGAATTGTCTTAAGACCAGTGAGAAGGGAAAATCTTAGCGACATGTGAAGCATAGGACTTTTGGGGGAGGATCTCTAAAGACCAAAACGATGAGTGAATTTGGGTCAAACATGATGCATAATCATGTTTTGGCTGTGGGCCAGAAAGATGGGAAGGACAGGAGGATTAAAATATTTGCTTCATGTCAAATGGGACATTGAGCTGACCTGACCTTGAAGTGGATCAGCCTGTATTTTCACCTTAGAGTAAAAAAAAAGGCTGAAAAATCACTACTAGTGCTTTGATCTTTAATGATGGCTATTATGCTATAAACCAGAAAAAGCTATTAAAATAGAGAAAACTTTAAGTAAGAAAGAGGCAAAAAAACCCCCAT
>NW_009198267.1:108510-134639 GCF_000690835.1 Fulmarus glacialis
TCCCTTCCTAATGTGTCCTTGTAGGACTTATTGCTTCTTTCAAGCTTTCTCTCAACCCAACAATTTACGGTCTTAAGAGTTTCAACAGATTCTACATAGTCTCTCTAGATCCCTTGGGAAAGTGTCAGCTCTGGAGGCTGGCTTTTACGTCAACAGGCTTAGTGTCCCTGCTGGACTTCAGTCTTCTTGTTACACTGCCTTGTCTCTAAAATCCTGTGCTCTAGAGACATCTACTTGCACAAGCTGCACAGCTCCCAGGGAAAGCATGGTCTCCCCAGTCACCAGGAGGGTTCCCTGGATGCCAGCTGGAGCAATCCAGCAAAATAAGGCAGCATTCCTCCCTACTGCCCCACCAGAGCCTTTCAGGAGATCCAAACATAGAACACCACAGAGCAAACAGTTAACAAAGCAGACACCTGCTAAACAATGTTTTAGAAATGAAGAGGGCCTGACATTTTCTCAACCAACTTTTCATTCTTTTAAAGGAAACAGTGTAATAATCATAAATTTAAATGTTTGTTCTGGGCAAAGCCAAGTATTTTGGGTTGAAAAAAAGTATTTTGGTTTGCTTTTTTTTCATATAATTTGAAAAAAAAAAAAAATCTCTATTTCAGGGAAACCTCAATTAATCTATTTTCCACTCCAGCTGCTGAACTAAAGAAATCCGTTACTGCAGCTTCACGGCACAAAGTTACACCAAGACTGTGCAGGAATCTGTTGCTACAGTACATTTATTCTTTGCAAGTACATTACCCTAGGACATTGTGATCTGCACATAAGTGATCAAGCTTACAGAAGGACTTTCAGAAAACAAGCCAGACAAATACTATCACTTCTTTGCCATCAAGGACATATGTGTCATGATATCATAATGGATGAAAGAAAAGAGCAGAGCAAAGAAATTAAGCATACTTGTACATGTTCTGAAACTCAAGAAAACAAAAGCTCCAAATATTTTACTGTTACCCCAAAAGTATCACACAATATCTTCAAAACAGTCATAGTCAAGCCATATATTTCACTATGCAGTTCATGGACATAATTTTTAAAGCTGCAGTGATAAAAATAATCTGGAAAGTTGTATTATTCTATTGAAATGGCAAGAAAAATCTGCTCATGGAAGAAATAATACAACATATTGTAGTTGACGTCTGAATTTTCAAAAGCAGATCATATAATAATCAATTCAAATTTTATAACAACTCATGAAATGCAAGTTATATGCCAGACCCTGCACCTGTAGAAATGAAAAGCAACGTCCCGTTACCATGTCCTATCCAAACCATGGACCAGAAAGTCTGATTTTATTCCTCAGAAAAAGCATTTGTTTCAATCTCTGTTTTTTGTGGAAATGTGACAGCATACTTTTGTGTTCTGCTAGAAAAATAAATGTTCTGTGAGATACCTAAACAATTCCTTTTAAAACAACATATATAATTATCTTCCCTCCTTCTTACCCATGCTGTTTCTGGCCTTTGTAGATGTGCGCTTCAAAATTTCACGTACCTGTGGAAAACAACAGTGATATAACACACATCTTTTAGCATTATTTTCATCATGGAGCTAGCAATAAAACAAAGCTTTAAAATAAGAAGTTTCTGTAGAGTTCATTTGCACATACATTTAAATCATGTTTCACTCATATATAAATGCATGACTTGAGGCCACTAGTTAACACTTAACAATGCTATGGCAACTCTTACTAGTGGATTATCTGCCCTAACATTTGTACGCTAAGTCCTGCTGTGTCACATCCTTATAAAACTGTATGAAGTATAAGGACTTCAGGTAGAATGAAAATTTTACACTAAAGAAAATCACAACAAAATCTGACTTTGTAAAAAAAACATTTAGCTTTCACATTTGGAAATATAACATCAAGATGCACATAAAGTGATCAGTAAGTATGCTGTATCTGTGAAATCCAAGTGTGAATGGATGACATGTTAGGGAGGAGTTGGCATTGCATATGTAAAGAGAAATCTTGCCTCACCGACCTGCTGGAGACCTAACAGGATCTCAGGAACATTATACAAGGTTTCTCACCAAAGACTGCTGGAGCTAGGAAGTTACTATAGGATTGTAGAGGAGGTCCTTTTATGGAATAAAATCTAGTTAAAGATTAGAAAGCAGGGCTTAATAACGACTTTGAACAATGGAGAGGAGTTAGTAGCAGTGTTTCCTTACATAGCATCTCCTACTCCTGGACCACTGGGCAGCTCCAGAAGGGTATTTCTTACATACTTACGACTCCTTAGGGTTTTACAGGAACAGAGAAATGCATAAACTGATGAAATTAGCAAAGTAGTCACCAACACTCACTGTTAAAGCAAATCCCATTCAGCACAAGAAGTCAATGATATGTTGCTTTTGTTTACTTACTATTCGGCTGCGGGTAGCATTGTCAAAAAAGGTGTCTTTGTCTTTAATGTTATACCTAAAATGTTGAGAGAAAAAAAAATCAGTTATATTTTCAGATGTTGTGGTAACAAGTAAGATAATATATAAGATTCTGATTTAGAATTCATTTAGAAACCACAGCAAGTAAGAAAAACAGATGTTTAAAGGAAATATAGATGAAATAGTATAGCATAATAGACTGTGCTATTTAAGACCTAGTCATTCAGAGTTCTACCTGGATTGCAATGATGGTGGGCATAAAAATGCAAAAATATTAACTAACATAAAATGCCTTTTGGGTAAGGGGAGCTTGTCTATTGTTTACACAAGATGACCTTTTAATCTTTTCCTTATAACATACGCTCAACACTCTAACATTCTGAGGTTATGTTATTAGGTTTCAACTAGCCTAATGCAGATGTTCATTATTCTTTTCCAGGCATCTAACCAGTCAACATTTCACTTGCTTTCAAATAACCATTCCACTGGAATTACGCATTCCCTTAAACCTTAAAATCATCATATGTGAAATTAGCCTTCCCAGTTTATTACTCTGAATCGATTTGATTTGTATTCAGTATTAATTAAAATTGTCAGAGAGGACAATAAATGATATGGTGGGTCATTATATTTATTACTGAATTTTATTTATCAGACATAAATACAAGGAGACACCCATGAGGGAAAAAGGAGTGTTTAATGTCAAATTGGGCCCAGAAGTATTATTCTGAGTGAAAGGGCAGGTGTCAAGAATTCCTTATCTGCATATTATTAGCCAAGTTTTAATTACTATAATAAATCTATCAAGAGGAAAAATATTATCGGATTTCTACTAGCTCTTTCTTTTTTCAAAACAGGCAGCAATATCCTTAACCAAATAATCAGGAATTTGGTTCCAGGATATTTACAGTTCAAACTAAAAACATAGATATTTTATTTGTTGCGCTGCTTCCAGTGTCTTATCCAGCAGAAGGAAGTAGAACACTGGCAGAAAGTCTCTGCAACTTAGATTTCTGTTAATCCACTGAAACTGAACTCAGTGCCAATGCATGTTCATTTACTTTAGATCTATTTACTTGGCCCTCAATAAATGTAGTTTTATGCAGACATATGCTTTTATCACTTGGAAATGTTATCCAGGAATAATCTGACAGCTTGGATATTTCCTCAGGATTTCCAGAAATATCAATGAATTTCTGAATTTTGATTGAAATACTGGTAGAAAAAATGACAACACTAAAATGATAAGTTATAGCTTTCTTCATTGCTCATCACTATTTAAAGTACTCACAAATATATTTTCTCTCTGGAAAATGGATAAGAGAGGCTTTTCATGTTGGTATTTCCTTGTTGTGGCACCTGGGGTTGCAGAGGTTCTGTCAATTTGCACCATATTTCATTTAACGTTTTGAGTATTCCGCCTTCTTCTGTGATTTCATACATCTGAGTAAATAAAATATTGTACATTAGCATATCACTTCCAAAAATCCACTACAATGAAAAAAAAGAAGTGTTTAAATCTGTAATTAAAATAAGCGCCTTCTCTGAAAATATATTCCCACATAACAGCAAGCACCTGAATCCATAACGGTTTCAGTTCCAAAAAGAAGTTCTTGTACTTCACAAGCTACTTTCGGAAGAAAAATCAGTGCAGACTTGTTAATACAAGAAACATCCTTATTAACTAAATTAGGAGCTGCAGGGAGATGACAGAAAGGCAGAGTAATTATTTTGACTTTGTAACTTTGTAATAGAGGGAGCTGACAAAGCAGGGAGGGCCTTTACCTACTGCCAATTATACTGCCCTGGCAGAATAAATTATTCCTGGGTAATAATTACTAGTATGATCTGACAGCACATTTACATATGCCATTAGAAGCGAGGATGCCACGCTCATGGCTATGTGGCAGTTTTAAGTGCCAGGACCTAGCTTTTGCTGATTCAGATTGATGTGAATTGCTAGGGATCTTCCCAGAGATATGAAGGTATTTTTTCCTGAAACACAGACCACCTTGGCAAACATAAGTTTATGTCCTCCTCACAGGACATTCTTTCCAGCCCTTTCACTAGCTTTGTTGCCCTCCTCTGGATGCATTCAAGTACCTGAACATTGTTCTTAAATTGTGGGGCCCAGAACTGCACACTGTACTCAAGGTGAGGCCACACCGACGCTGAATACAGTGGGACAATCACCTCTTTTGACCAGCTGGTTATGCTGTGTTTGATGCATCCCAGAAAGCCGTTTGCCCTCTTGGCTGCCAGGACACACTGCTGGCTCATACTGAGCCTGCTGTCGACCAGCACCCCCAGGTCCCTTTCTGCAGGGCTGCTCTCCGGTCACTCCTCTCCCAATTTATACTTGTGCCCAGCGTTACTCCATCCCAGGTGCAGAATCCAGCATTTGTTTTTGTTGAATTTCACGCTATTGATTATTCCCTGATGCTCCAATCTATCTAGATACCTCTGCAAGGCCTCTTTTCCCTCAAGAGAGTCAACAGCACCTCCCAGTTTGGTATCATCAGCAAAATTGTTAATGGTAAATTCAACTCCTGCATCTAAATAATTGATAAATATTTTGAACAGAACTGGCCATAGAACTGAGCCCTGAGGAACACTGCTAGTGACTGGTCACCTGCCAAACACAGCCCCATTCACTACAACCCTTTGAGCCCTGCTGTTCAACCAGTTCTTCACCCAGCACACTGTGTGTCTGCTCAACTCACAGCTGGACAACTTGTCCAGAAGGATACCATAAGGGACACTATCAAAAGCTTTACTAAAATAAAAAAAAAATTACATCCACCACCTTCCCGTCATCCACCAGGCAGGTAACGTTGTTGTAGAAGGATGTAAAATTAGTTAGACAGGATTTTCCCTTCGTGAAACCATGTGCTGATGATTGCATTGTCCTTTAAATGCCTTTCAATAGCACACAGTATGATCTTCTCTATAATTTTTTCGGGTACTGAGGATAGACTAACAGGTCTGTAGTTTCTTGGGTCTTCCCTCTCACCCTTCTTGTAAACTGTAATAATGCTGGCTAGCTTTCAGTCAGCGGGGACCTCCCCAGACTCCCAAGACCTTTGGTAGATGATTGAAAGGGGTCCTGCTGTAACATGCGCTAACTCCTTCAATACTCTGGGATGAATCCCATAAGGGCCCATGGACTTATGAACATTCAGATGATACAGACAATCCCTTACAAATTCAGTGTCCACAAACAGAAAGTCACTCCTCCCTCAGTTGTGGTACTCTGACTCAGAGGACCAGGCAGCCCAAGGTCTATCATTAATATTGAATACCAAAGCAAAAAAAGCATTGAAGGCCTCCATTTTTTCTTCATCCCTATTTGTCAGGTGACCATCTTCAACAAGTATTCGTCCAATATTTTCCTTAGACCTCCTCTTGCTATTAAAATATTATAAAAAGCCTTTTTGTTTCTGACACAACACTGGCCAGTTTCAGCTATAGCTGAGCTTTGGCCTTTCGTGTTTGCTCCCTGAATATGCGAACCACAGCTCTGTAATCTTCCTGTAAAGCCTGACCTTGCTTCCAGAGATGGTAAAATTTCTTTTTCTTCTGGAGGTCCATGAGGATTTCCCTGTTCAACCAACTGGTCTTCTGCCCCACCTCCTTGACTTACAACACGCTGGAATTGCCGGCTCCTGTGCTTTAAAAGGTGGTTCTTAAAAACTGATGAGCACTCATGGACCCCTAAGCCCTCAAAAGCAGATTCCCAGGGGACACTGCTAACTAGCTCTCTGAGTATCTTAAAGTTTGCTCTCTTGAAATCTAGAGTAACAACTCTGCTGACCTTTTTTCTCATTACACTGAAAATTTTAAACTCAACCATGTTGTGATCACTGTGGCCAAGACAGCCACCTACCATCATATCTCCCATGAGTCCTTCTCTATTCACAAATACCAGATCTAGGAGGGCATCTTTCCTAGTTGCCTCACTGAATACTTATGACAAGATATTATCTTAAACACACTTCAGGAATTTCTCAGACTTGCTTGTCACAGCAACATGGTATTCCCAGTTAATGTCTGGGAAGTTGAAATCTCCCATAAGGACAAGGGCTACCAATCCAGAAATTTGTCCTAATTCCCTGTAGAATAATTCATCAGTGCTATCATCCTGGATGGGCAATCAATAGTAGATGCCCACAACAACATCTCCTTTGTTTTCCATCCCCCTAATCCTCACCCAGAGGCTCTCAACCATATCATCCCTAACTGCAAGGGCTGTACAGTCAAACTTCTCCCTTACATACAGTACAACTCCTCCACGTGCCTGCCCTACCTATCCCTCCTGAACAGCCTACAGCCCTTCATCCCAGCACTCCAGTCATGGGACTCATTCCACCAAGTCTCACTAATACCAGAGACATCATAGCTCTGGGAACAGACCAACTCTTGCAGTTGGTCCTATTTGTTTCTCATACTGTTTATTTCTCACACTCATATTTGAGCGTGGCCCATTCTCACTCATCAAAAATAACTGTATTGTCATATCCAGAAGTATACATATAGTTAAAATTGCTCAAAAAGTACCTTTTCCCAGCACGTCATTTGTCCTGAAAAATTATTTAAGACTGAACATTTGAAAAAAAAATTTTTGCAACCAATTCATCATATTTAGAGGTAGATAAATACTTTCCACTGAAAATGCTTTTTTTATGGTTTCATTGAATGTTTGAATAAATGAAAATAGCATCACAGAAAATACCTAATGTGCCTTGAAAACAACCTTTTGTCTCTCAAAAGAATTTGAAAAATTCTTTTGAGAGACAAAAACAGAATTTTCTTGTTAGCGGTTACTGGCTGAATTTTTCAGTTTGTATTGCCAAATCCCCAAAATACAAGATTTCAGTTTTTCAAAGTGGATTTTTGTTTTCTTCACAGGAAATTCCTCTTCCAACTGTCTTTAATTGCAAAAAAATTAAGACATGGTCATAGTTTTCCTGTCATGCTTGCTTTCTGGTAGTGCACTGGTAGTGGTCTATTTCTGCTGTTGAGATAATAGAAAAATAATGTAGCCAACAAGAGTTGTCAGTAATCTTCTCCTTAAGAATGTCATATCACTTTTAAGTTATACAAAACAACTTATTACCCTAGGGTGAATTTTCAGGAAAATTGAGATCTGGTTTCCTTGTTGGTAGACATATTTCATTTCATCTTCTTCTACACACCAAAACAAATTATGGGTACAAACCTGAATACTGTTTTCATAACTGCCTAATCAATGACTGCATGTCCATTTGCTCTTTGAATATTTGTCATACTATTCAATAGATGTCAGTTATATGGCAATCTCATTCAACATGAAGTGTGCACAGACCTGATTCGTTCATTGAAATCTGTTGCTTTAGAGAAAAGGATGCTATAAATAATGTATAATATATAGGCAGTTAAATGAAGTAATTTGTCAGTGTCTTTACCCCAGATGATTCTGCGTCTTTAGGACTTTATGATTTACTGTACATTTCTTCTCCCATTCAGAAGAAAGGGGATGTGGAACTGTTCATGAGTAACTAGGGCGGCCACTGAAGACTGTTAGCTCCTGGAGACCTTAACTCAGAACAATACGATGGCAACATTCCTCAATTAAAATAGTGTAAAATTTGCTTCAGTGTATCTGCAAAAAGCTAGGAGGGGAAAATTCCCATGAGGAAAGAAGGAGGGAGAAATGAGCAGGCACTAAAAATGCACAAAAGGAACGAAGCTGGGAAGGGATCAAAGAGAGGAGTTGAATACGTAGGTCCATTTCTAGAAAGGGCCTACACATCCATCAATAAGCCAGAAAGGACAGAGGTACTGTAGCTGTCCAAAACCTACTCATTTTCAAAGACAGATTACAAGTAACAAGACTTTTTTTTTTTTCCTGGGGTGCGAAGACAATACAGTAAGAGTATACAAGATTGGCTTGACCAAGCCCCTGGCAGTGACAGATCGTAACACCGTGAGATGTGAACAACACTGAAGCTTTTGCTTGGTGGAAACAATCAATATGAAAAAAACCCAAAAAACAAAAAACAAAAAAGCCAACAACAACAACCCTGTGAAAGAAGTCATTTAATTCTGATGACAATGCAATGAAATACATGTTCAGTAGTGCAACTGATGAGTATCACTTAACTGAAAGCACAAGGCAGTTCCACTTCAGTGGAGTTGATACCCAGCATGCTAAATCATTTCAGGACCACAAATTTTGGAATTTGCTCCTCAGAATTGACAATGTTTGCCAGCAACTCTGCTGAAAGCTCTAGATATTCTCAGCTGCTACGAGTGTAAAGAAGATAGTGAGCCAAAGTTTTAATGACAATGGGCAAGTCTGAATGCACTAAGTCATTGATACCACCAAAAAAGACTTTCTCGACATCCTCAGACTTTAGAGACATCTTAAGATGATGACCAGCTATCATACTATCTCCCATACTGAACCTCACCTCTGAGGAAAGTTCCTTGACAAAAATCCAAATAGCTACTGCCTTCTCAGCTTTCAAAGCCCTCCTTAAAACTCACCTCTGTCATCACTCTTCTGAACGCAGTCTGCCAGCCAGCTGCCTCTGTGGCCTTTGAAATCCCCTTTGAAAATCCCATCTTAAATCTGACTCTGAATACTAAATCATCTCAAAATAATTAGTAATATGAAAGAATAAGCCTGGCAGTTCTATTGCTCTGATTTCGAAATAAAGTAATTCTATGGGCTTCTATACATTTAACTACCATTCTGATCCACCCTTCTCCAGTCATACAACTAGCTGATAGAAGATGGAAGATACTTACCTTTTTAGTGGGCATTTTTATTTTAAGGAGTTCTGCTTCTCGACTAAGTACTTGCCAAGGCGCGTGTATACGGACAAAACTCAATCCTTGGCTCTTATTCTGAAACATAAGATAGTGAAAACAACGTATTTCAGTATTATTAAACAGAATACAGTAATAAGGTTTCAAGATGTCAGCTCCAACTAAATAATGCACAGCAGGCAATCACAATGAATAACCAACTTCTGTTACAACTGGGCTTAAATGTGACCTTTTTTTTAAAAGCTGAATCTTCTAATGCTCTAAAATCCATTAATGTACTGCCCACAGTGTAGCTGTGTATGAAGACAGAAGTCTACAGTTCCAGATTTTGGAATTATGTGAACCAGAAACCGCCAAACTACAGCTTCCATACTCAGATATTTTGTAAGTCATCTGACTTCATTAGTGGGCTTTTGTGCCCATCTGAACCAACAAAGAAAAAACATTTCTTCTGCTCTGGCTGGATTTTGCTTTAGGTTCCCATTTTCAGTTTTGCCCAACTATTTCCTCGACACTTCATCAGATGAGTAGTTCCTTACAGGGGATCAGGCCCAACATTTACTACCCTAAATATCTGCAATTGGAGTAGCAACCCTAAACAAAACATTCAGATTTAACTTCTGAAGAGAGACATGAGCCTAATGTTTATGTAAATAACTCGTTATGTTGTGCAGAGGCAGGAGACTACACAAGAGGACCTCTGCACAGCCAGTTTGCTGAGATCTGGGCTGTTGAGCGGGTGCTGTCCTGGTAGCACAAGTTGCACTACACAAAGGGACTCTAAGATCAGAAAGCAGCACCCCTGGCAAAAGCATGAAAATGAAATGTAGCCACGTTGGTACAGACTTTTCCTCAATGCACACAAGTAAATTATATCAGCAAATTATACAGATGAATGCTTACTATGGAAATGAAGGGAATAAAAGTTGGGAGGGAGATTAGAAAGAGGGTATGAGGACATATTTTGGGAAGGACATGGAAGTGGACAGGGAGAGACTTTAAAGGCTTGATTAATGCTAAGATTAACGATCTTTGTGTGGCTGTGTGCATGCTGGGGCTTTGGTGCTAGGGCTTACTGCCACTTTGCATTTTCCCACTCATATGTGTGTAAGGATCAGGACAGTCCCCTCCCTTCAGAGGAGCATGAACATCTATTTGCACTCCCTCATATATCCTGAAATTTAGAAGACAGACAAGAAAACCGAAGCAGGGTGTCCAACTCGATGAGAAACATAGCTGGGTTACATGTTGGGCTTAAATGCAAAACTCGGGTGCCCCACCTGTGAGTAGCTGCCTGTTATATGTACAAACAGTTGCATGTGTCTAGAGAAAGAATGTTAATTGACATAGCTTCGTGTCACTATAATCAAGAAGCGTCATAACCCTACAAAGCTGGGAACACAGGCCATATCCATGGAAACTTAGCATCTTCTGTTGGAAATTAACTCCAAGAAAGTTCTCTTTCTCAAAAGCTTTAAGTTAAAAGTTTTAAACAGAAATATGAGTCACAGTCTAAACATATGTCTAAATCTAAAAGGCTATTGTAGCACATTTACCTCAGAAAAGCCTCTCCTCTCAGCCACAGTGATTTTTTTTTGTTTTGCATACAATTTATATAAATTTCCAAATAAAGCTGTATCGTATCACATTGGCATCGTCATTTTAGAACCAGTATTTAGTCTTTTCAAAGTGTATAAATGCTTACAACTTCATGTAAACGCCAAACATGCATTTGCTGAATGTTTCATAATGCTTCCTGATTTAAAAAAAAAAAAAGAGTTAAATGGAAATCCCACTATTCTTATTGCAATCATTTTGCTCTTATAGCTGCAACATAAACTACAAAGGTCGGTACATCACTTTCAGCTAACATTTCTTCAGCGGACCGATGTTATGTTAAAGAGCAGAATGAGTGCAGAATGTCTCTTTCATCAGTCCACTGGGAAAGTCAGCTTTAAGAGAAGGAAGTAAAAATTTACCGGGCATGAGCAGATGTTCTGGTAATCATTTGCTGAAAATATATTAATAACAGATGAGAGTTTAAATTTCAGTGGGTGACGATCAGGAGGCTTCTTCTCAGCTTTTGGCTAAAATCAAGCATGTGTCCGCTGTCTGGGGGACTGTATTCCACATTGGCAAGAAGAGGGATAGTCTGATCTAATTGGTTGTTTCCAGCTCAGGCTTGTATGACTACACAGATTGCAAATAAAATCAGTCAGATAATTCGAGAGAAAAGACCAGATGAAGAATATGACCTTTGTATATTTGAACAAAAATATGTTGGAAAGTTGTGCTGGTCACGAAGTGATATCAGATGCTGAGGAATCAGAGCCTTAAAAATCTTTAAAAGCCTTAAAAATCACCCCACAATAGGAAAATGGAGATCATTTTAATAAAGACTAATGCGAAGCAAATAAAGTAGGGAAAACAGGACCAGGTGATTCCTATTGCATCGTAAACAAAAGGTGCAGAACAAGAGACTGCTGAATATTTAGCTTGGGATTACTAGAACCATGTTTCCCACATCTTCCCATATTTTCCTAACATTAAAATTAAGCAAAGAAATTTTAAGTAAATTTTAAATCATCCGTCTCATATCATATCTCAAGGGATAAACCATCTACCACCTACTCCTCTGGTAAGGCTCCTTTCCCCACTTTCCAAGCCTTCACCTGCAGTAGTTCCAGCTGTCTGTTTGCATGCCCTTTTTGTCATTATCGTTATGATGACTGGCGAAGATGTGTTCAACTAACTTATTCCCAGAGTGCTTATTGTATTGCAAACATTACCAAAAGTTAGAACTTGTTTTTCTCATTGCTGGAGTGGATTTATAACTGTCTACTGGAGACATCCACTAAATGGTGCCATTTGGTTAATCACCTGAAATGATCACGGTACATGTGTTCGTGAATACAATTTAACACTTGCTCTAATGAAATGCTGTCAGTCTTCTATTTTGAATACTCACAATCACCATTGCTTATTCATTGTACTCTAGATGTATCACTAAATTTAACATGTTGTGCTGGCTAATGTTATTTTTGTCTGACCATTCACTTGTTATTTAATACAGCCATCTGTAATCAAGTCCTTTTTCACTTACAGCTGATATCCCGCAGGACTTTATTCTTGGCCCTGCATTGTTCTCTGTCTATATCATTGCACTCCCTGATTATATTACTCAAATGACTAAGTATTGCTATGCAGATGACAAACAGATTTGTTGCTCTCATGATCTTTTTTTCATCAAATCTATATTCCATATTACAGAGTTCTTCCAATAAGGTTCAAGAGTGGAAGTTTTTCAGTAAGTTGGTTCTGAATTATTCATTATTATATTTTGGCTTCTTTTCTATTTTGTAAAGTTGAATTGGGCCTTCCCATTTCAATAGGAAAACTCAGCATTAAGGTCAAATGGAAGAAAATCTGGAAGGTCTGGTTTGCTTTTCAGTCAGCACATGAAGAAAAATATATCAGATATTTCTTTCAGTCTATCATGTATTCCTAGTAGTTTAAAGCAGGACTTTAACAGAGTCTATATTGCATTTTTTTCTGTCTTATAGTGGAAATGTATAGGCTGAATAAAATTCAAATTTCTCCAAGGAGACTTTTTCTATCTTTCATGGCTTAACAGTAAAATACATTAGCACCTGCATCAACTCTAAGATTTATTGCAAAGTTATCATCATCAAGGCCATAGCAGAAAAAAATGTATAACAACTATGAAAGCTCTCATATAGATGTATATAAAAAATGTACTCATATTGATTATAATTTGTCTACCGAAAACTCAAAAGGTGATTATTCTTTTTAACTAAAAGCTGAATGTTCTGAAACATGGCTAGACAAGCGTAATAGCTAGACTAAGTAGAAAAGCGCTCTCTGCCTGAAAATTTAGATTTGTCATTGAACTTAGGTTTCTACAAAAGTCAGATATCAAGCAAGAATTTTGTCATTCTGACGTTAGTGGCATATCTGTATTTCTCATCCACTTTGACAGTTACAGTTGTCCAACCATAACGTGCAATATTTTTGAACCACTATAACACAATTACCATGCTTTTATTAATCTCTTCCAGTTCACAGTTTCTCAATTCGAGCCCTTGCAGGGGACAGGGACAGGGCCACAGATTGAGGAGGTGCACTGTGAAGCATTCTCTATTGCAACAGGAGTTTGCGGAGAAGTCTTGTTTCTTCATAAGAGCACAGCATGTAACAGGTGGAGTACTCCATGTCCAGCTAAAAGATTTCTCATAGTGCCATTAATTTGTTAGGCCAATTTGACTCCCACCTTACCTCATTCAGACAATCCATTTGTCATGTGTCAGCCATGTCACTTCAAGATGAAGTGTTCTCAACAGTTTATTTAGACACCTCTAATATGAGCTAAAGCATATGATGCTAAAGGCATCATATTTGTCAGTCATAGTCAAGACAACAAAAAGGGCAAAACCAATAATTATACTCTGGGAGAGCCTCAGACTTTTTTGTGGTTAGCATATTGCTCATAGCAACTCTGCAAATACAAAATTCATTGTTGAATGCTACATTTTAGTAAGTCTTTCTCGTTATTTCCTCATCATGAAATCACTTATCACTCATCCTGTATTAAAGGAATATAGTTACATTAAAGAAAATGAGTTATTTTAAAATACTTGTCCAAAGAAATAAATTTCTGCTGTGTATCTTAATAGGAAGAAAAGAGAAACACTGAAGGGTAGAAAGAAGCTTAACAGAAATGATTAACTACTGTCTAAGGGAGTCCAAGAGAACGGCTAATCTTTCTTACGATTTTAAAAAAATATACATAGGAAATGGAAAAGCATAAATTATAAAACCTGAAGCATGTAAACTTCCTTCTTAAAAAGACAAACTATCTGGGCCTTAAACATTTTATCCTTCTGTGATTATTAAATAGACAGAAAAATACCAGACACATACAGACAGCAAGTTTCTAATGGCTTCAGTTAATATAATCAGACGTCTTTTGCTGACATTGGTAATACCAGCCACTAGGAAAGCAACAGTGAGACAGTTTGTAGAGATGAAAAAAAAAGACAGGTCCTAGTAGCTCAGTAAAAGTAATCATCTTCCCATTTGTTCCGTCACCAAATGGATCAGTCACGTCTGCAAATGCAATTGTTCAAAATTAATGTCTACTCTCCTGATACCAGCCCTGGAAATTGAGGCAAATAGCAACATGATGTGATAGTGCAAATAAAATGTAACTTCTTGTTACTATCACAGAACTCCGGTCACATACGTTTTACGAAAGCTGAGCCAAATACTGAACTGTTGGCCCCCTGCACAGGTAGCACATGATGGAATGACACAGCATTGCCAGATTCAGACAGCGACTGTGAAAGCGTCTATGTTTTGTGCCAAATGTATTGAATCTCTATCTGTATAAGGATTGGCGTTTTGCTGATCTTAATGTTTTGTATCGAAGATACAAAATCAGTTTATCACAAAGCATGCATATCAAAATGTATATCAGTTACATTATAAAAAGGAAGGGCAGTGCACTAGTCCAGGTGAGACGTCAAGACCAAGAATGTCTTGACATTGAGAGGTCAGTCCAGAGCAATTCCCTACTCATGTTATCTATGTAATTATAGGCAGGTAATTTAATTCTTTCTGTCACTGATTAAGTTCCAAGTTAATGGAACTTCCCTCTATCAAAAGACGTTTGTGAAGATAAATATGTTACAGATTGAGAGGTGCTCAAATAATACCGTAAACAAATAAGAGTGTATGACTACAGACAGTAGCCGTACTACTCATCCTATAATTTTCACATTTTCCTTCAAAAACTGTAGTCCTTTTACCTTTTGCCAAACTTCCCCTTTTCTATTTTCATTATTTCTCTGGGGTACAGGTTTACCTTACTGTATTGCTGTATAGTGCCTAGCATAATGAGATCTCATTAATGACTGCAGATTCTTTTGCAACAGTATTACAAATAACTAGCGGCAATCCCCGACAGCTCCAAGAAGTTGTCCCACTCCTGACAGACAACCAGTCACACATAGCACAAGTGTAAACATGCAAAGCACAGGCTTGTTCATGATGGCAAAGGTAAACTCTATCTAGTTCACAGACGTAGGTTTATTTTTAGCTGCTCAACAATATATGAAGCAGACATGCTCAAGTCCAAATTTCAGACCTTAAGCAAAGCTGCAATAATTTACACATTTTGACAGTTTGCCTTTCTCTTTCTTCATTTCTACCAACAATGACAGCGTTAATGTCCTGTTTATTTTACTCTCTTACTCCCACCTCTGAACATAAACAGTTAAAGAATATACTAGTGTGTATAAGCAAAGAACAGAACACCTTGGAATGAAAGATCTGGCCAAAACACTTTAAAAGAAACTATAATAAACTTAATTCCTTAGATAAAGCACTGTGGAATGAAACAGTTGACTTTGCACATCCTTTGCAATGTTTCTTCATGGCATTGCTACCTTTCTAACCAAAATCTTCCCACTCATCTACAGACAAAAAGTGTCTCTGAGTGGAAGATGATACAGGAAGCCTAAAAACACAGGCATGCTTCCCCTGAAGAAGATGGAAATATTTAATGGCACACAACAGAATGAAAATGAGCTGTTAGAAACTCAAGCACAAATGTAGAATAGATTGTTAAGTCTGCCAAATACAAGAAAGGCACAGACCTCTGCATTACTGCAGTACTCAATGCAGAACCTATATGAAGGTGAGTAACAAATATGTCAGGATTGTCATTCATTTTTAATTCTTTCTGAAAGCACATTTTGGATTTAAAAATTAGTGCATTTTCCTGGTTATTTTCCAAATACTCATCTATCGCCACTAATTACTATAGCGTGAAAAATGTGACTTTCAAATGTACAGCAAAATCTTCCCTATTTGTTTAGAATCATAGAATCATAGAATCATTAAGGTTGGAAAAGACCTCTAAGATCATCAAGTCCAACCATTAACCCAACACCACCATGCCCACTAAACCATGTCCCTAAGCGCCTCATCTACACGTCTTTTAAATACTTCCAGGGATGGTGACTCTACCACTTCCCCGGGCAGCCTGTTCCAAGGCCTGACCACTCTTTCAGTGAAGAAGTTTTTCCTAATGTCCAGTCTAAACCTCCCTTGGTGCAACTTGAGGCCATAACTTTATTAGCAAATTTTTCCTATGTCAATGACACAAATTTCTTGCTACAAAAGCATATCACAATTTCAGTACATCTTCTGAGACTGAAGAATACCAGAAATAATAATAAAATGGAAAATTGAAAAAAACCCACCCAAATCAGACTTCCTTAAAGAGGAAGGGAGGAGTGTGTCTACTCTACCACCTCCTGTATTTTGGCAATGTCAATGGAAAAACATGTAATCAGCTGGCCTGGCTATATTCAGTGCCAAATTAGCTAGCAAATAAGCCAATATTCTGTAAAATACATCATATCAAACTTGATTATCAATAATAAAATCAACAAACTTCTTGAGGCCAAAGAGTTAACATTAGAAAGGGCAAAATGTAATTCCTCTTGAGGGAATGAGACACATTAATCTGCACAGAGATATGTACCCTGAACAATTTTCCAGATGAAGCAGCAAGATCATAGAAGCCAATTTTTAGACCAGATAACAGGCATGTTACCAGTAGAGGGATTAATGAAATAGAGACGGAACCCCCACTCTAGCAGACTCATTCTCAAGAAAAAAAAATTGGAGGGAAAAAAAAAAAAAGAGTGATTAGGATGCCAAACTGAAAACCAGAAGAATGGCACCTTAAAATATTGCTTCATCACTCAATACTTGATCTGGGGATCAAGAGATGATTCAATTTTGTGTTGAAAGATTTGAAATTTCAATTCATTCTTAGGAAAAATATTTTGGAGCGTTTACTTTTCTTTAATTTAAAAGTGTTAACAGATGGTACAAATGTATTTCGTTTACTAAGTATGTTCTCCTAATCACATGCTACAAGTCTTTCCAGGATGGTATCTCCCTTTGAGGTCTCTCACCAAAGATTAGGAACAGTAAAAGGAAGATTGGCTGTATTTGCAGAGGCTTGACTGGGAGGGGATTAAGATGAAGATAATCAAAGTGTTCTGCTGGCTTATTTGCTGGCGGGGGATTCAAAACCTCCCTGGACAGTTACAGCCTCAATGTAAACAGCGAGAGAAGGGGAAGAAGCACTGGCAGTCGCACAGTAACATCATGTGACACATTTTGTATAAGGCAACAGGTCCTGGGGTGGATAATTAATTGGTTAAACAACAGGAAACTGGGTAGGAGGAGATCCTGCACTGCTGAAAAAAAAGTCACCCAAGGGGTTTTGCAGAGTCAGCACTGTACAGCATCATCATAAGTGGCCTGGAAAAAGAGAAAAGCAATAAGAAGACAAACTGCACTGATGAAGTTTTTCAGGGTAGCAAGGATAAGGGTAGACTGCGAAAAATTGTAGAAAAGCTTTATAAGAGTAAGAGCCTGAACAATGGCAAATGGCTTTCAATGTAAATAAATATAAAGCAATATCCATGGGTTAAAACCAGTTTCACGTATAACATGCTGGGCTCTGAATTGACCTATACCAGTCAGTAATGACATCTTGGGGTTGCAACAGAATGTTCCTTGAAAACATCAGCTCAGTATTTTCTAAGAGCCAAGAAATAAAGCAAGCATTACTTCCATTAGGAAAGGAATAAAGACTAAGAAAAAAATATTATTTAAACATAGCAATCCATGCTGTATCCACATCTTGAACACAATGTGCAGTCCCTGTCTCCTCACCTCCAAAGAGATAAATTATACCACAAATGGGTTCAGAGGAGAGCAACAAACACCATAAAAGCCTTGCTATGACAGCTATATAGGAATCACTGAGTAGACTGAGACCCTTCATCCTGGAAAAGAGCAATCTTAAGGAAGACATTGTAGAAGTCTATAAAATCATGTGTGTTAAGGAGAGGGGGTGTGGATGGACTGCCTACTGTCTCTTTCAGGGCAAGAACCAAAGGGCCTCGGACAAAGCCAGACTAAGCTATTGGGAGCCAAACTCAAAATAAACAAAAGAACACAGATATTAATGCAGTGGGTAGTACCTCTGTCTTGCCAGAAGACTTTGTGTGTGCAAAAAGTGTATGATGTTTCAACAAGAAACTATACCAGACTTTGGAATAGAGATCCACGGAAGGTTACTAGCTGGACAAACTACATCAAGTGGGGGAAATTACCTGAACTGAAAGTAGCTGTCATCAGGAGAACATTGGAGTAAAAGTGTCATAAAAGTTTGTACTGTTCCTTATTTTTTCCTAAACATTTTACCATTGCAACTGTTAGGTACACATTGATGGACTGTCTCAAACGATATGATCATTTTATGGTAATTATGCCAAATCTAATAGGAGGGACCTTAGGCCTTTCTTTCTCCCCAGTATCTGACCTGCTACTTCTTACTACCGTCTCTTCTTCAATTAACTGCATAGCCAAAAAATACACAGTAATCTAACTGCCTCACCCTTGGACAGATTATAGGCTGCTATGACTCACTACTGTCACAGGCCTCCATGCCAGTTAAAAAAGGGACTGGTTAACAGCTCTCTGTTCGGTGGTGGAGCCGAACCTGACTGATGAAGGTGTCTCATTAGGTGCTCACACCATGCCTGGGTTCTCTACCATATCAGACTCTGCAACACCTCAAGTCTAGAGAGTAATGGGGACTCAAGAGCTGTCATTAGTTCATAATCTCATCACTGAGCAGTTCCTCTATCTTCAGGTTATGCTACAATCTGGTGATTAGTTTATAATAAATTACACAGATTATGATACAATTGCTTTCATTCTGATGTTTAAAGAGACTATCAGGCTAGGCTGTCAGATGATGTAATTTGGCACAGCTACACCAAGTTAACAGAGCTATTTAGAGGGGCATCATTAAAGGTTATGACCTGAAAATTGAACACACTTGAGTCTGGACCCATGCAGGTTTATCACCAAGGAGGAAAAACCAAAGTTAATTTGGAATCTGCAAGCACTGACTGAAGGAAGAATGAATCCAGACAAAAATTTACACAAGGAAAATAATTTAAATTTATTTTATTGTTGAGACTTAAGGGCCAGAAATACTTTCATCTTCACCAATCAACCAAAGGAAAGCTTTTGTTTTGTGTCCTAATACTCTGGTTCCTTGAGAAAAAAACACTTCTCTTCTTACATAGTGCAAGGGAACTTGTTCTGTTCTCAGTAGCAGTCAACAGGAATAAGCAGGAGCAAGACTGGAGTACAGCATACTCCATGCCTGCTTCAGAAAGTCATTTCTCTTTTGAACCAAAAGATCTCAGACTGGGTGAGTCAAGGTACATCAATGCTCAAAAACTGGTTTGAAGGCTACAAAGACTAGTGAGCTATTGTCTATTAGGTGAGATTAGAAAACATGGGATTTAACTTTAGATGGTGTCATGATTTAACCTGGCAGGCAGCTAAACACCACGCAGCCGTTCACTCATTCCCCCCGCAGTAGGATGGGGGCGAGGTAGAACTCGTGGGTTGAGATAAAGACAATTTAATAGGACAGAAAAGAAAGGGAAAATAATAATAATGATAAAAGAATATACAAAGCAAGTGATGCACAATGCAATTGCTCACCACCTGCTGACCGATGCCCAGCCAGTTCCTGAGCAGCAGACCCCCGGCCAGCTTTTCCCCTAGTTGATATGCTGAGCACAACATCATCTCATATGGAATGTCCCTTTGGTCAGTTCGAGTCAGCTGTCCCAGCCGCGTCCCCTCCCAACTTCTTGTGCACCCCCAGCCTATTCGCTGGTGGGCTGGTGTGAGAGGCAGAAAAGGCCTTGATGCTGTGTAAGCACTGCTCAGCAGTAACGAAAACATCCCTGTGTTATCAACATTATTCTCATCCTAAATCTAAAACACACAACACTATACCAGCTACTAGAAAGAAAATTAACTCTATCCCAGCCGAAACCAGGACAGATGGGGAAAGTGGGTGCTGGAAAAGGTCACTATGAGTATATCTCTCTTTCCTACATTATGGCACTAAAAAATCACAACACTGAGTATAAAAAATAACCTTTCTTATGTTGACAATATTACAATTTAAACTTCTTCAAAGCATGTGTTCTCTATGGGGAGTTCATCCCATCTCCAGACTATAGTACTTGACTGTGGTTAGTTGCAACAATGATACGTTTTTGACTATCGTTATGTTGTATTTACAATCCTGGTGCTATTCATTTTAGGTTGTACAGCCAGGTGTGGGGAAGAGCAAAGACAGATTGCAAAAGAGTACAATGGCATTTCTTGTACTTCTTCAGCAAACAAGACAACTAAATTCAGGTAGGAACGTGTCTTTTTCTCCTACTAAACACACATAATGCAAGGAACCACATTGCATTTCCAACCGCCCAGCATCAGCAGGGGTATAGAAGAGCTGCACTGACTCTGGGGCTAGTTCCTTGTATCCAAGGACTTCCTAGAGAAGCAATTCCCAGCCAGTGAGGGACAAGCATGCTTCAGATGAAGTGTGGTGGCCAAGCTGATAAGCTCTGCTGGAAGCTTGCAGGCTCTGCAGATCATTAGAAGGCAGCAACAGCAACAGCAGCCCTGCAATCTGAGCAAATCATCAAGCAAAGAAAAATAATTGCTTAAAACATTGCAGCTGAGCCTAACATGAGAAGCTTGGCAAACAGGCTGGGAATCAGTGTCCAAGAAATACCTTGTTCATAGATGGAAAGTCCAGTATTATACTATTTCTGGAGCTCTAAGAGACCCAGCTCTCTCAGCTAATGTGGTACCTAGGCTGAAAATAATATCTTCCCACAGGGGCATGACGATCACTACTGAAATCAGCCAGTAAATGGACAATATTAGATTTTTAGAAATCTTAATTAGCCAGCACTTTCTAGTGATCTCTGTAGAACGTGCTGAATTATAAACAGTTTTGAAAATCAGCCCTCAATACACTCTTATCACCACATCACATATCTCTCCGATCTATACTGCTAATCTCAGCTCCTCAAAAATTATGGTCCAAAAGACAATCCCTCAGTAGATATCAGTAGAACACCTATTACAACACATACTGCATTCATCCATCCTAGCAGTACTGCTCAGTATATGCCATAACATATGTAGGCTATATTTAGCTTTCATCTCCATCACCATAGAGTCTCTCTGCAGAAAAAAGAAAAAGGCAGTCAGTCAGGATTTACAAGTGCCAATTTGCTCCTTTGTAACACAAAAATTAAAGAGGGGTTAGCCATCAGCTATATTGCTTATTTGACCAGCCATCTGTCAGGTAAAAAAAAAAATAAAAATCAGTTGCTAAATCATTGTAACTAAAATGTGAGTTTCAATTTCTATTACAATTCTAAGAATAAACTGTCAGCAAATGTTGTTACTATAACAATGTTTGGTAAAGCTTGACACATTATAAAGTTGTAGGTTCTCCAATACATTTCACAACAGCATTCAACAAAAACATATTTTAGTAAGATTCTATTTTTGGGTTGACATTGAAATAGGAAGATTTATGTAGAAAGCTGAACAAATCACTTCTAGAGATGTAAGGGTCAGGTGGGCCATTAACTTTCAACTATGAAAAAGATACTTAGCAGATAGAATGTAGGATATGAATACTAACCTGATACAATGCCAAAGTTGTTTGTGCCTTGAGGGAAATGAATTAGCAAAGCAAAAATGTAAGATTTGTTATTCCAAACGTGGTGGTATCACACAAACTGAAATTTACAGGAAATCACTACCAGATTTTTGTAATAAATATGGTGCTATACACTGATAGCAGTAAGTACCTTTATCCACATCTTAAAATCCATTTTATGCCTCATTAGAAGTACTCCTCATTTTGTCATTTTCATAAATCTTTTTGCTTGTTTTACATCAGCACACTCAAGGAAAATCACATAGTACCTCTGTCTAGACAGCCTTTTTAAAATATATATATATATTGCATCACATTGAACATTTTTGTACCTTTGCTTCAGCATGTTTCTGCCATATTTTTCCTATACTTCTGCCATACTGAATAGTATTAGCAAGTACTATTATTTTCTGATAAACATTAAAAGTTCAGAAAAGGGAGGCAATGTGACAAAGCCACATACACACTATGCTAGGATGTGACTTAATAATGGGAAGATATGTTCAGCAACAGAATACCCAAATCTTGCATAGCAAAAGCCAGCTACTCTCAGGAGAGTTCTGCGAGGTGTGCTTGTTGCTTAAAGGCTAAGGACGCCCAAGCCAAATCTTTCCTGTAGGTTAGGCACTGCAATCCTTAGACATGTCCTGTAATGCATTTACTCTCCAATGTATTTCCTTCTGTACATCATGATAGCTACTCATGAGCGCTAAGTCAAAGCTTTCTGAAATCAGTGGGGCAAAAAAATCTCTTTATACTAGTGTTATTAAGGCCTGCAGAATCTAGCCATCGTTTTTAAAGCCCTGATAGAGTCACACACTTAAGCTTGCATCTTAAGTGGGCACTTTAAGAGCATTCACAAACGGAACATACAGGAAGTCATTCCTGTAGCAAAAACTCATATTATGCTAAGTTTTGAGTGCCTCAGTAAGGTGTGGTCCTAAGGACTTCAGTGACTCCTTTCTTGAGAAAGAACCTCAGGACACGGTCTCATAACAGAAACTGCTACAGCACTCACTGTCCTCACATGTCCTTATCATCAGTGGATAAGTGTTAATGTATATGAACAGTTCAGAGGTGACCACACGTCAAGCAATATCATTAAGTTTATCAGAAAGAATGTATCAGGATTGAGATCAAAAGAAAAAAGCGGGGGGGGGGTGCCTTTTTTTTTTTTTTTTTTAGTTGTTTTGGCAGTCTTTAGTAAACGTAGCTGTCTCAAGCAAAACTCTGGTCCATTTGCAGGGGGGCATAACCAAATCTATCTGTTTAGTACTGCTCACAAGATGCTTTTTGTTCTTGGCATACAGTAGGGAGAGTATTCTGAGATGAGAGACTCAGACTTATTTTGCAAAACTGGGAGCAAGAAAAACAAACAAGCAAAAAAAAATTAGCAGATTTAAGCAGTAATTGGCAAACGGTAAGAAATGAGCAGATTAAGGCATCACAATAAATTAACTGCATATTTTGGCTTACTAAAGAAACAATACAGAAAATTGTGTCTTTGCCTTCCATTACTACATATCCTTACTGGCATTTATATTACATAAATATTGCATTTGTGGTCAAGGATAATTTAAATGCATTGTAATATCTTTAACCATAAAGTTCTTTGGTCAGACAGAGATCTCATTTACACAAGTTTGAGAGGATAGCACATATTACTGATTCTTTGTACTCCCACTGCAATTTATCTTGGCTACTCTGTTCTATTTCCTGAGACTCAAATGATAATCTTGATAATACAGGATCCATCTTTTTCTTCTGTGTTTATTCGGAACACACTGGATTCTCATCTGTCGTACACCCCAACAGTAGTATAAATAGCAGTAACCACATAGATCCAGATCTGGTTACATAACTTCTGCACATGATGTTAAAACATTAAAAATATAACTTTATCATTCACTATTAAAAATATTGAGTGGGGCTTTTGCCAACAAATTCACACATCAATCACAGATAACTGAACAGATGTTTTGGCTGAAACAGGCTTCAACTGGAACATTCACACATACACAAAATGACCTCTTAATACTGATAGGATATTATGATTTTAGAGCTTTCTTAAATTTTGTTTCAACAATGACCGTTAACTAAATATTTGCAACATGTGTTAGCTCTTTTCAAATATTTATAGAGATGGTTTACAAAAAAAAATACAACTAATTGCAATGCTTCCTTTTGACTAGAAGAACAAACACACATACGCAAGTTTATATAAATCTGAAAGTCTAAAAAGTGCCTTAATTCCCTTTAAGTCCACTCGTTAATATCGAGTTATATATATACACATGCACAGTATACATACACAGAGTTTTATATATATACCCAAATTAGAAACCCCTGCTTGAGCTTTGACCCTCCAGGGAGACTGCCTTGGTGTTCAAACCTTCTCCCTCTGGCCCCACCAAAGGAAAGAGCAGCCTTTGGCCTTCCCACAGAGCAGTATGCGAATACAGAGAGTAGCACTGAGAGTGAGTCCTGAGCAGGAGCATCCCCCGATCATGCCTTGGTATTCTCTAAGGCAGCCTCCCGGGGAATTTAGCTGCCTGAAATATCACTGGTCTCTTCTCTCTGATCCATCTGAGCACCTCACCTTGCAGGCTCACAACTCCCGCAGGCAGTTGGTAGGTTGCCACTTCACATTAATTCAGGCTGGTGTAAGTTACGGAGGTTGTGGTCCCAAATTCCACCCTGCCCCTAGCCATGTGGCCACACACCCACCACTCCACCCCCTTGAGCCAGTAGTCACATTTATATAACTGGATAGTGAGATCCTTTAGCCACATCAGTTCCCTGAAAACTAAATCCTAGTTTTAAAGAGCGATTAATTTTCAACTGGATCCACAGCTTGAGTGATCAACTCCTGGCAGCTCTGCAAGACAGAGGAATGTGCAAGACACATTACTCAGGGCAGGAAAGAAGAGGGCAGATTCACAGAATCCCTAACTCGGATCAGCCTGCCCTGTGATTTCAGATGCTTGTAAAAATGAAAATAACAGCAAGAAGAAAAACTTTTGTTTGACTCAAATTTAATGTCCGATTTTTTTTTTCTTTTGTCTTTTAATTTTTTAAACATCTTGTTTTGAACAACATTTAAGCAAATCTCCTCTTGAAACAGCATTTTGAAACAGATCAGAAATGCAGTTTATAAAAAAGGATAAAGCAAACTGTGTGTTCTTCTGAAACTTTGGGGTTTTCTCTCTCAAATTAATCATTGAATTGGGATGAATCCCGAAATACTTTTGATCAATCATAAATGTATTTTCCATTAAAATCTCACTCCACTCCACTTTGCCTGCCTGTACCTAACAGGCATACATCGATGTCTAATCATAATATATTTGCAACCCAGCTTTTTAGAGAAAAGTAATATTAAATTTACAGAAGTAGTGCACCTTTTGCCGTCAACTGAACAGAAGAGACTGGTAAGCAACATTTAATAACTATAAAATTATAAATAATTTAATTGGTATTTATTTTATGATTAACAACTGAACTTTTATAATTTATAAAAAGCAGTCTATAATAAATACAGCTGTTACTGTTACAGGCAAGTGGCAGAATAAAGACACAAATTCGTTGAGAGGAAGAAAAGCTGAAGAAGTACAGAGGGCGTGTGCAGGTAAAAAAAATATTGTGTGAAGAATAGAAGCTGTGGGAAGCATACCTGTATAGAGGGTTTTCAGTTGTGAGAATTAACTGTAAAATTAATACAGAATGCTGCTAAGAGACAATTTCCCATTTTTCATTCTCATTCCCTTTCACATGAATGCATTTATATGTTTGAAAACCCGTTTGGAGTGAAAAGAGTTAGCATCACCTAATTCTGACCTCCACTTTTCTGTCATTTTGAAGAATACATTTCAACAATAAAGGACATGACAAGTGGAAACCAGAACTATAAGGAGCTCAGACAGTATGCCAAGGGAAGACAGGGACAGGAGGTCCTGTCCCCACCAATACTTTCAGACCCATGATAACTTTTGGCTAGTTATGTTTTATTCCTGTCTCTATCCTTATGTATTTAATGACATGGGAGTCGTATTCTATTCCTTCTAAAAGTCTGACATTTGACAGCAGTTTTGGCATTGACATGGAGAAAGACACGGGTATGAATCTTGCCAGATTTTCAGCCTAGCAGTCAGTTTTCATGTCCCCACGAGCCATTCACTTGGTAGGAGAGAGCGCCAGAAGACAAGTCCTGCTACTTTAGGGAAACAAAAGGAGGGAAGCTGCAGGAGCG